>NW_017729006.1:51435709-51456122 GCF_001723915.1 Gavialis gangeticus | reverse complement strand
CCCCCCCCCCCATGTTCCCCTGACTCAGCGACTGGTATATCCTGGATCTGGAGGGGGGCACCCAGAGTTCCCCCATGGCCGATCACTGAGCCGGGGGAGGCATGGGGGGGGGGGGACACACTCCCCGGTGGACCTGGAAGTGGACCAGAAGCTCCATGTGCCCCGGCATCACAGCATTCACAAGCCACGCTGGTAGCTCGAGGTATATAGAAAAACTTTTAATGTCTACGTCTGAATCACTGATTCTCTGAATCAGCATCAGATCTTCAGATTTGGATTAGGTTGAATCAAATCAGGGACAGCGATCTGAATCAATTAATTGAATCACTGTCCCTGATTCGGGCTGAGTCTGAGTCCAAATTGAATAGGTCCCGCTTTGCACACCCCTAACTGCCATCACCTGGGGACAAGCTGTGTTCACATGTTGTGGCTGCACCAGATCTGTGGTGTGCTTGCTTTCACAGGGGAGTGATGATTTTCACCTGTGTATGTTTCTCTAGATATTGCTTTTTTAACATTGATTGTTTACTTATTCCATTGACTTCCTCTTTTTCACGTTGTTCTTGTCAGTTGAATACAATTCTGCTAGTACACTGTGTTCACCATGTACGCAGGGCAGGAATGTTCAGGGGCATAAAAAGCACCAAAATATATGGATGTTTAATGCACTGCTTGCTGCTCCAGCACCAGCTATGCCTTTCTCCCTCCCCTTCTCCAGGCCTCCCTCCCAGGAGGTGGTTTCAGCAGCCTGGCACTGATTTAAAAAGCAAGGTGAGGGGAGAAGCATAGTTCAGCCAGCCTAAGTTGTTTCTTCTCTTTCTATCTCCCTCCATCTGTCTCTGGAGAAGCCCACAGCCTTGCACAGCCAGTGCTTTCACTGTCTCCCTTCCCTCTTTCCCCTTCCACATCACTGGGAGCATGGCTCAACACCTGGCTGATTAGTAGTGGCAGTACAGTCACTCCTTTAAGCTGGATGTCAGGCATGGCAGGAACAAACTCTCTCAGCTCCACCAGTTCAGGGAGGAGGTAGCTCCTACATATTCTGGCATTGTGCACCTTGCCTGAGCTGCCAACATTTTACATGGCAAAAGGTCACAGTGGTACATAACTGCCTGAAGTAAAAGTAAGAAGTAGCTCTTCTGGTTGATTGATCATGGCCATGGAGTGCAGGAGAAAGGGTAGTGATGTTTATGCTTCCAACAGCCCCAAAGAAGTTGGGGAACCTCAATCTCTTTTGGGTTGGTAACATGTATGATCCATGGGACAATTGTCTGTTGGATTACCAGATATACCTCCTGCACTGCTTCTCTAGGTCTTGACTTGACAGAACCAAAATGGTTTGCCATGGACTGGAGGCTGTCTGAGGTCATGAGTTTTCATACAGAGATGGCAGTGACTTCTGCACAGATAAGGGCTCCCATCTCACTATTGTCTCTGCACAAATTGCTGTGTGTGTAGGGCAAAATCAGCACTGATCTTCACAAAGGTGCCCCTGGACATGCAGAAGTTTGTGTACCACTGCTTGTTGTCCTTTGTGACCATGATGATTCACCCCCACCAGTCACTGCTTGTCCCCATGGCCCAGAAATGTTGCTCTGCAGTTTGGAGACACTCTCACATCTGCCTGGCCATAACATGCTGACATGCAGCCAAAACATCTTCAGGGCTTCAACTGCTGACATGGATTAGGAGCTGAACATAGTCATGGACCACCCATTGTTTGGCAGCAAACGTGTATGAGCTCTTCCCTGCAAGAACTGCTCCTTTGTTCTTGGCATGGAAGTAGTCATGGTGGCCATCAAAGTCTGCCAACATCATCTTTTGTGCTCAGTCCTACCCACAAGTACATGACACTGAACCAATAATGTCTGCAAGATGACTACCATATCCAGATCCATAGCAACTGATGGTCATAGTCATGGTCAATGGTGGCAGCAGAAATGCAGTGGAAATACGAATGAGCAGTCGGGTCTGAGCTGCCCAGTGAAGCACACAAAAAAACCCTCCCACAAAAATATTTTCACCTACAGTTTGAACACCCCATAAAAACTTCACTTTACATTGGTAGTCAGGAGAACCACAGACACTTTCCCAGGGCAAGGCATGCTAGGATGTACGTTTTCCATCTGGCCACTTGTAGTGGAAGAGGAGTGGTGTATTCAGCCACTTGTTCAACCCAATTGGAATGACAATATGTGGACACACCAATCCCATAACTTCTTCAGCTAGTCTATGATGTGATGGTTTTTAATATCATTTTTGAGTCACTGCACTCTACTAACTTTCAATTTATGAATGGGACTAAGCACAGCCTAGAAAAATAGTGAGCATGTACAGAACATTGAGCATGTAATCAGAACTTTGAAGTCAATAGGGCTACTCTGGTGCTTGAAAATGGCCATGTGCTTATGTACTTAGCTGATATTTTTAGTCCTTTATATGTAATCTGTAGCCAAATGGCTATTGCTGCCAAGGTTGCAAACCATCCAAAGATTTACAGACAAATCATAAAATAAGTGGTTAAAAAAACCTTTGTCCATAAAAATATTTTGATGTTCATAAAATTTAAAGATGATTGGAAACCCTGCTCCCCGCACTGGGATCTTTGGAATGTGGAAACACTTGGGTCCAAACACAGGAGGCAGAGCTTGGAGTGTCCACATCCTGTGCTCAAGTTCCCCTCTCCCTCCTGTCCAGTCTTTACAGTGCACAACTTGTGTGCATCCCCTGGGGTGGTGTGGGTAGTGCAGACCTGGCTGGGGAAAGGAGCAGGTCACCTTGGGAGCCAAACACAAAAAGTCTGCTGGCATGGCCTGGGAAGCAACAATGGTCTGAGAATAGACAAATGTCAGAGCTTAAGTCACCATGGAGAGCTCAGAGCTCCACTGCACTTTGAGAGGGTGCCCCAGCCCTCTGCCCTACAGTGTGGGGGGGTTAGAGATGCCCCCAAGGCAACAAGCCCTGATTCCCCCCATCCCTACTCCCATTGTATGGGTACCCCATTGGGCACCCTGAGCTGGTCACCCACCTCTAGGCTCTGACTTTAGCTGGGCTTGGGCATTGGCTTCCCTTGCAGCAAGCAGCTGCTCCCTGTACCCTGGAAGGATGTGACTTCTTCCTCTGGTCTGCACGTATCATGGCAGTTCCAGGGTAGTTCAGGGGGCAGGGAATGAGTCAGAGACTGTGGGTACTGGGAGTGCACAGAGCCATCCTGCAAAACTCCTGCATTCTTTTTGTACCAGCCTCCTCAGGCACCTCCTGCAGTACATCTCCTCTGTGGAAGCGGGTGGGGGGGCAGGCCCTCCCTGGATTCTGTGCGTGTGTGGTTGCGCACTAATTCAGATTATGTAACAAAATATGTCAGTAAAAATATATTACATGTAACAAAATAAGTTAGTAAAAAATATCTGTAAAAACTATGCAGATCATCAGTTAAGAATTGTTCTGGGTATTTTTTTTCCAGTTAGCATCCCTGATTGTTGATGATTACCAAGTTTTCCACATATTGGACCTTAGGAAAAATGCTGAAATTATAGAGAATTCTTTCATAAAATAATCAAGGTAATTCAGGAGATTAAAGACTTTTTTGTTTGTTTAAAATTAGAAACAAATGATCTTCATTCTTTTGGCAAATAAGAAAGAAGCCTGTCAACAGCATTGTTACTATAAAGAGGTTCTGCAGCAAATGGGTGAAGGTTAAACTATGCAGGAAAAATAAAGAAAAGAAAATCACTTCAGCAAAACTTTGCTTAAATTAAGATTTGGGTTTGTTTTTAAAGAAAGAAATCTCTTTCCTCGCTTTTAGTATATTTCTGGACTCCATCCTACAATGCAAAATTGGCTTTATACTTACAATGACTTATGCATAATAGTTTCTTCCTTTCACTTTTTGAGTGCTTTATTATTGTTGGATTCACATCAATACAGCATGTGGCACATGCATGAGACAAACTGGGATTATAGGAGTACATTTTCTGTAATATAAATACTGTCTAAAGCCAAACTGACTAGCACCTCCTTTTGAGTTAAACCCCATGGACAAAGCAAGAACCAGGACCTGATACTAATGAAGTCAGCCAGGTTTTGCAATTGATTTCAGTAATACCTGTATCAGCTTCCAGTTTTATAGTAGGGTCAAAATGTTATAGGAATTTCTAAGAAGGTTTAACATATACTTTGCAAAGGTGTTCATAGTAAGCATTTGCAAACCTGTGGGCATGTCTACAAGTTTATTAATATACCGTAGATACTGAACCATAAGTTTGGTACCTTGTAGCAGGGCACTAAGGTGCCTGCTACTCTTGGGAGCAATGAGGAAGGAGCCCAGGTGCTGGTTGTTAGGGCAACCAGAGGGAGACAGTGACTCATACCTGTCAGCAGTCAGCTGACCAGAAGGGGCAGGGCCTGGCTCCCATTTAAACCCGTGAGCAGCCAGAGGGGAAGGAGCTCTGCCAGATGGCACTAAGAGGAGAGGCTGGACTGCAGGTACAGTCCAAGATTGGGGAAAGATAGAGTAACCCTGGTGTGGCAGGAAGAATGATGTTATTGACAATTGGCAGAGATTTATGTTATAGCCTAGGGTCTTGAGTTTTATGTTTGCTGTTTACATCCAGAGGTTTGGGTGAGGTTATAAGGGAATAGAGGAGGCCTCATTTTTTGAGGGGCGCAGACCCCGGTGCCAGTGAGGGTGCAGCCTTTTGGGATGACACTAACCCTGGCATGGGAAGGATGAGCTTAAAAAAGCTAGGGACACCTGGTGTGGGGGGTGTGCAAGGATATATATATATATATATTGGTGTGGGGGTTGTGTTGTTGCTGGGACTGGGAGGTTGCCCCTGGTTTTGAACTGGTGGCTCATTTTCTTTGGGGCTGGTGCTCACACCCCTGGGCCACAGGGGGCCCTTGCTCCTGAAGAGAGCAGAAAAGGGGGTCACAAGCCTCCAGGCATTTGCAGGAAAAGCTAGAGCCTCGGGGTCAAACCCTGTGTGGTGGGTTTTGACGAGGAGGCCTAGCTAGAATAAAAGGGGTCAGGCCATTCTAGGAGAGACCCCAACATACCCAATAGAATAGGCAGTCTCCTGCTCTCATAATAAATTCCAACAAGATGTGGCAGGCGAGATTAAAGCGGGACAGAAGGATTCCAAGGGTGCGCCACATAAGGTGTGGATGGCTAGGAAGATGGCACCGGGGAGGGAGACCCATTACATACCTGTAATCATAGAATCATAGAAAATTAGTGTTGGAAGGGACCTTAAGAGGTCATTTAGTCCAACCCCCTGCTTAAAGCAGGACCATCCCAAACTAGATCATTCCAGCCACACCTTTGTCAAGACAGGCCTTAAAAACCTCCAGTGATGGCAATTTCACCACCCCTTGGGTAACCTGTTCCAGTGCTTCACCTTCTTCTCCTCTACATGCTTAGAAATGGATTATTTGAGGACCTGGTCCACAATTTTTCCAGGACCTGAGGTGAGGCTGACTGATCTGTAGTTCTCTGGATCCTCCTTCTTCCCTTTCTTGAAGATGGGCACTATATTTGCCTTTTCCAATCATCTAAGACCTCCCCCAATTGCCACGAGTTTACAAAAATAATGGCCAGCGGCTCTGTAATCATGTCAGCCAGCTCAGCACCCATGAAAGACATGTGCCCCCAGCGGCTGGGGGGGCATGGTGGAGGTGGGAGTACGGCAGTTGGAATGCAGCAGCATGGAAACTCCCACAGATGCCTCCGGCACTGTCCTCGGTGGGGGAGGGGAAGGGTGGCAAGCACTGACCAGGGACCATTGAACACCCACAGACGTTGCCAGCAGTGGCAGCGGCAGCCAGTGGGGATCGCTGACCGCTCACAGATGCCACCAGCAGTGATGGCAGCAGGGGAGGGGGTGGTGAGCAGCGACTGCCCACAGGTGCCACTGACAGTGTCAGCAGCACCTTTTTGTAGGGTATGCACCACCATGTTCAGGGGTGCACATGCATCTGCATGCACCCCCTACACATTGCCCGTGTCAGCACCCTTGGGTGCCTGCATACTGCCCCATGGACTTCTACATGTCCAGCTTTTCTAAATAGTCCCTAATCTGTTCTTTCACCACTGTGGGCTGCTCACCTCCTTCCCGACCTGTGTTGCCTGGTACAGTAGTCTGGGAGCTGACCTTGCCTGTGAAGACTAAGGTAAAAAAGGTGTTGAGCTTTTCAGCCTTTTCCTCATCATCTGTCACTTGGTTGCCTCCCCATTCAGTAAAGGACCCACACTTTCCATGACCTTCCTCTTGTTGCTAACATACTTGTAGAAACTCTTCTTGTTACCCCTTGTCCCTTGCTAGCTGCAACTCCAGTTAGCTGGCCTTCCTGACTTCATCCCTGCATGCCCAAACAATATTGTTATACTCCTCCCTAGTTGTTTGTCGAAGCTTCAACTTCTTGTAAGCTTCTTTTTTTTTCTTAAGCTTACTGAAGAGTTCTCTGCTAAGCCAACCTGGTACCTTACCACATTTGCTGTTCTTCCTGCACATCAGGATGGTTTGTTCCTGGGCCCTCAGTAAAATTTTTTTTTTTTTTTTTTTTTAAATACAGCTAGCTCTTCTGGATTCCTGTAATAACAGGTACTAACTGAACGTGCAGTAACTGGCGCTACTGTGCAGTAGCACCAGTGCATGCCTTTTTAGCGCCACTAATGCACAGTAGACTTATTCTACTGCACATTAGTGCAATAGCACAAGCTTTTGCCATGATGTGCTAATATGCAATAGAATTAGGCTACTGCACATTTAGCATCTTGTATAGACGTGGCCTGCTAGTCTTTAATTTAGAACAAATTTGACTTGATATAACTAACTAGTCTAAGTCCAACTAATTTCTAAGTGATTTTAAAACCCCACACCCAAACTCAATAGGGCTACTCTTATATTTGAAATTGAACATGTGCTTCTGTTTTGCAGGGGATTTTTTTGCTGAATCAGGTACCTGGCTGAATTTTTGAACTAGTGGCCTAATTAAGCCTTTTGTGTGCAAGCTGTATGCAAATGGCCATTGATTATGGTTACCACAGAATTTTCATAAAAATAGGAGAGAAATGGCATATATCAGCTAAGGTTTAGTGAAAATTATGTTTTCCTTTTTGACAACATATGTTTTAACCTAGTATTGAAATAGGTATATTGCTGAAGTGTTGTTTTCTTTGGCAATCTAGGAATTGGATAATTACTGTGGTTTTGGTGTATAAAATATACTTGTGCATAAAACATGTCCACTCCAAAACATAAAATTGTGGGGAGGAGTATGTAATGTGATTTGATAGAATTTTGGTACCGGAGGTGGGGGGACAGGGCTAGGGGAGAGAATCTGCAGGCAGACTTCTCTGCTCAATCATCTCCAAAGTGGAGCTCAATCTCCTCCCCGCACCTCAGCCCAACAAGCAAACACCTGTTGGGCCAGGCGGACCACTCCAGTGCATGGCACTTTATGTAAAGTGCCGTGTGTTACAGTGGTAGCTTGTATGCCTGTTAGCATTCAAAGAGATTTAGCTCTGCTTTGCACTTGGAACTGCATTAAGGCCAACTACAGTTTTTACCTATGAGATTTTTATAAATCCAAGAACAATGTTTCCCCTGCTAGTATATCCAAATATAAACTAAAAGCCTGATTCAGATCAAACAAATGTAAAATTATTGCCTTTAACTAATATTTTCGGGGCTCTAACCATTATCTTATCCTTCTGCAGAGAGATACTATGCCACACGAAAGAGACAGTGGCCATGAAGCTAAGAGAAATATATATTGGACCCAGGCCGAAGAGATCCTGGGTAGGCAACATATTCATACTAAAGATTGCTATACAATAGTTTGTAGAATGACAGGTTTTCTTCTTCACAACTTCATGGAATTCCAAAGACACTTGACAAGCTGCATAGACCCACATTGTGAAGCATCCTATGGAATCTCAGCTAAAACTGTCAACATCTTGAGGGCCATGTGCAGAGATGCAAAGTGTTTCATAGGTACACCAGAAGACAACGGTTGTGAAACAAAGCTGTATCCTCTCTCTGCTGCTGTTAAGTGCTGCTATAGGCTGGATAATGAAGAAACATACAGGCAGTGCAAACGTTGGCAAACATGGATAGATGGTGACTGCCTGGAAGATCTATGCTTTGCTCATGATATTCCCCTACTGAATGGCACTTCTGAAAAACTACAAAGACAAACAAGCTAGGAAGAAAACAGGCCAAACAGGGATAAAATCACTCCTCTGTACACCACCTGCATGTTGGGCATCTTAGGTTTGTTGATATGTCAATAAAGCCATTCACAAATTAGTTGATGGTGGTACATCTTGCTTCCTCCTGCATATTGCTAGCCCTGGAAATTAATCCTTCATTCTCTGTACACAGGCTGATGAGGTAAACTGAGTCACAAAATATTATACCAAAATGAACATAGTTAACACAAGAATATCACAAAAAAACCCATAGTCTGTCACAGAAGGCAAAAGTATGGAAATGGAAAAACAGTCTGCATATCTGGTCAGTACAATACTTGTCAGTGGAGACCTCAAGAAGAAAATGACATCAAGGATAGAAAAAGTATCAGCAATATTCACTAAACTACATATTGAAATCAAAGCTACACAGCACCAGAACAAAACTGATTCTTTACCATGCACACACAATCTCAAAACTAACATACAGTTGTAAGGGATGAAGATTTAAGAGTGGTGAATAGGAAACTACATGCCTTTGAAAACAGGTGTCTACTAAGGACTGCATTCATTTAAGAAAAAGATAATATCAGCAACAAAAAACCCCTGAGAAATTACCAACTAGCAGCTCTTTTCCATCAGAAGGAAGTACTGTGCATATTTATAGAGTGCCTTCCATCACTGAGAGAGAAACTCTCCTATGAATTGTCAGGTAGAAACCAAACTGTGAGAAGAAATTAATACTCCCAGGAAAGCCCTTAGAAGAGTCCTTAGCAATCTGAGTAGTCTATTTAAACCCTGTAAAACAGGTGGAAGCAGCAAAAATACAGGACAGTAGAAGAGACCCACTTTTTCCCAACTCACTGGGCATGTCTACATATACATTTAATCCAGGTGCGGTTTACTACGGTGTAAACTATGATTGATTAAGTGCTCCTGGGCAGGTGTCTACACATGCAGGGACTAGGGAAAAGATTTGCTGCTCTTAGTACCAAACTTCCTGCAGCCCAGCAATGGGTCCCTACTGCCACCAGGGGGGGTCTCCAGGCTCCAGTTGCAGCTGCCAGCAGCCATCTTTAAAAAACAGCCCTGCTCTTTTCTCCCTGCTAGCCACTTCCCTGCCCAGGAGCACTGTACCCAATGCAGAGGCAGCACACAGCAGCTGTCTTCTTGTCCACTCTGCCTCCCTGCACTATGGCTGCTCCAGCTCCTGCCCCTGGCAGTAACAATCAGTGCCCTAAGCTCCTGCTGGCCACTGGCCTATGGCCGCCACCTGGCCTATGGCCATCTCACCCCGCCCAGCTCCCCCATGCCAAGCAACCGCCTGCCTGCCCACATCGTGCCATCCCAGGGCTGCTGCCATAACCACACAGCTGCTGCCAGCTGGGACTCTAGTAAGAGGCTTCTGGATGTCATCACTGGGGCCACCATTGCCCTCCTGGGCCCCCAGCCTCACCACCTCTGGGCTCACTATTCCAGCCAGGGCTGGTGGCTGCACATCATCCAGCACACCTGGGATGATGAGCAGTGGATGGATGTGTTCCAGCTGAACTGGACCACCTTATGGGGCCTCCTCCAGCAGCTCTGCCCCCACCTGGATCAGCATCACACTGACTGCACCAGGCTCTCCCCACAAACACCCAGTTGGCCCTCATCCTGTTGAAACTGGCCACATCTGCCAGCCTGCAGTATGTCAGCCACCTTTTTGCTTTTGGCAAGGCCACTGCCAGGAAGGCCTTCCTGGAGGTGTGTGGGGCCCTCCAGGACATGCTCTGCACCATTACCCCCTGATGGTGGTGGTGGGGTTCCATGGCTTGGGTTTCCCCCAGTGTACCAGGGCCCTGGGCAAAGCCCACATCCCCATCACCTGCCTTCTCCACAGAGACTGGCCCTAGTACGGCTGCAGGAGATTTCACTCCATGGTCCTGCAAGCCGTTGTGGACCACTGAAGCACGTTCATATACATAAGTGCTGGCTGGGTGTGCAGGGCCCACAATGCCTGCGTAGTTTGAAAATCTAGCCTGCCAGGCCTGGTGGAGAGTGCCCACTTCATGACAGGGGTGCTAGACCTAGAGCTGGCTGCTGCCGTGGTCCTGCCCCTGCTCACTGGGTACTCTGCCTACCCATGCCTGCCTTGGTTGATGCAGGCCTACACTGGGCACATGGACCCCCGCTAAGCCCATTTCAACCAGTACCTGGGCTAGACCCACATCCTCATGGAGTGCACCTTTGGCTGCCTCAAGGGTCACTGGTACACCCTCACTGCCTGCCTTGAGTTCACTGAGGAGAACCTTCCCCAGGTCATCATTGCAGCCTGTGTGCTGCAAGGCCTGGGGGAAGCTGTTCCATGAGGCTTGGACAGAGGAGGCATTGTAGGTGAAGGATGCCTGCAATGGGAGCACCAATGGCAGCAACAGCACCAGGCCTGTCCCCCCTGACCAAGGCACCAGGGGAGCTGCACAGCAGCCAGCAGGGGACAGTGCACAGAGTGCAGGAGGCTCTAGCCAATCACCTCCTCCAGCAGTCCCTGCTCCAGCCCACCTGCACTGCCACCCCCCACCCCATCCACACACCCATCCCCAGCATCATGCTCACTACAGACACATGTAAGAAGATCAAATCTTTATTCTTTATTTCTCTCGCATCAGACTCCTCCTCCCCCTCCCTTCCTGACACAGAGCTCCTCCACAACACATCCCACCCAGCAACAATAAAAAACCCTCTTCTCTGTGCAAACAATGTACAAAGGGTTTTTTTGTGGTGTCCTGGAGTGGGGCAGCCCAGGGGGTGGGGATGCCTAGGGGGAAGAGCCTGGGGACAGACACCCAGCATACTGGCCTCTGGCCCTCTCCCCATGGGTGTGGATGCTGCAGTAAGTTCAGCAGGCAGAGGGCTTGCTCAGGGGCAATGGCAGCCAATGGTCCCATGGTGTGGGTGGTTCCCCCTCCAGCAGCCAGTGGCCAGGGCCAGCAAGGCTGGTATGCAGTCCTGGCCCTGCTGCAAACAGCTGTGGCTCTGCACCCATGTGGCACCAGTGCAAGTGGTGAGTCTGGGACTAAGAGATGTGGCTTAGTGGGAGGGCACCTGTGGTGGGGGCTGTACCAGGGGCTCCTCATGGCTGGAAGTGGCATAGGACCTCGTCACTGCCCAACCCAGGATGGTATTCTGCTCCCTGAGACAGTCCAGCCACTTGCATTTCAGGGCCAGGAGCTGTGCCCAAAATTCCCTGTCTGCCCAGTCCCATGCGTCCTTGTGGGTGATGTCCACCACCTGCCAGGCCCAAGAATCCTCCACATGGTCCTCTGACTAGGCATGCTACTGTATACAGCATGATTGTGGTCAGGATCCTGGGGTGCAAGGATGGCCATCGGTTGCTAAATAAAGGGCATGGACTTGTGGGCACTGCTGAACCAACAACTGTGGTCAGTCACAGAGACCCACTGTGCCCACAAGGCCTTGACATTTATATGGCTCAATTGCACCAACTGATCATGCCTGCACTCCTGCATCTGGCCTGACAGGGCCTCATAGATGTCTGTGCTGAAGTGGCTGCCATGCTCAAACTGACACTACATTTCTGCCTCACCCCACAGTGCCACAAGGTTGCCAGTCTCGTCCTATGTCCAGCTGGGGCCTCATGTGGTGGGTAGAGCCATGGGCATATCCGCAGATGGGGAGGAAGCGATCAAGGGTCCTGCCCTGGCAATCTGGGCCCCCATTCAGCTGTCCCTGAGCTGAGGGGCCTGGGCAGTTGCCTGCTGTGACCAGTGCAGGGGCATGGCAGGGGACAGGCAGCTGTGCAGCAGAAGTAATGCCCTACAGCACCCACAGGCTCTGGGCAGGCTGCTGGGGGTAAGCTGCTGGCAGGTGGGGCTTGCCCTACCAGCCAGAAGCTGCCTTCAGCTGGCCCTGGGGG
The DNA here is from genome assembly GCF_001723915.1 of Gavialis gangeticus. Taxonomy (NCBI): domain Eukaryota; kingdom Metazoa; phylum Chordata; order Crocodylia; family Gavialidae; genus Gavialis; species Gavialis gangeticus. The sequence continues at coordinate 51,444,012 of NW_017729006.1, read as the reverse complement.
CTGACAGGCCTGACTGGAAGTTGGAGCAGATGGCTGTACCCTGCAGTACCCTGAGGCCCTTGATAGGGTGGTCCTGCCAGCTGCACAGCAGTACAGAGGTAGGCAGAGATGCTGGGGTACAGGCCCACTAGCACAGGTAAGCTGTGGCCTGCCCAAAGGGACAAAGGGCCTGGAGTGCCTTCAGTCTCCCTATATGTGTGCTCCAGGGCTCAAAACATCTGCAGGCTTTTAAAGCCTGAAGCAGGAGATGCCATAGAGGTAGCCTAGCCCTCGGGCAGGAGAGGCTCCCAGCCCAGAGCCCTGGGGCTAGCCTGAGGGAGGCCCCCTAGTGATTGGGCTGACCTAGAAGCAAACTTGCTCCCGGGTCACATCTACACATTCATTACTGTGTAATAACTAAACCCACTTAAATTTGCTACCTGCATTTGCAGGTAGCAAATTAAGTGTGATTAAGAGTTTTTACAATGCAGTAAACACATGCACCTGTAGATACATGCACTTACTGATCAGTAAACCAGGCTACTGTGCAGTAAATCATCTTGTTTAGACACACCCACTATCAAACAAATTAGGTTTCAACTAATCTCTAGCAGATTTAAATGCCTTTCTTTTATTTCATCCCTCATATTTATACTTTACTTGCTTCTGAGAATGGATAATAAATAGGAAAAAAATTAAAACAGAAGTTCTCACAGCACATTGCTGTTTTAGGAGTCAACACAACTAACTAGATAAAGCAAAGATGTAGTATCTTGATATTGTGTTGTAATTTATCCAAATGTCCATAAGCGTATAAAAGAGTGCAGAAAATCACACATAATAAGGTAAATAGCACAAATAATAAAATATAATTTGACACCCAAGCTGCTTTTTCAATATAATGTGACACATATCAGAAAGAGATTAGATATGTTTTCAGACCCTTGACCCCGGCAGATGCAGTGCTGTTATTCCTGAATAATTACATGAAAATTAAAATATAATTTTAAAATATCTGGATTTTATATGGTGTTATCATTTGTCTTGGAAAGGTATACTGGTATATATGAAACAGCCATGTCTCAAGCCTTTTTCCCTATCTTTCAGTACAGTTACCCAAATAATACAAATAAAGGCAAATCTATTATTTAAATTAAAAAAACAGTTTAAATGGCATTGCAAATGAAATAATATGAAATGCCTTGTTTTTTGCATGCTCAACCTGAGACACCTTATAGTGACCAAATTTCCAGAACCTACAGAGCACTCAGGCTGTGACAATCAGAATCTGAAATATGGAAACATCCCATATCACTGCTCATTTTCCAAAATCATAGCCTTTAGAGTCTAAGGTTAATAGTTATGTATTTAGGAACTGAAATGGATGATTTTTTTCATGGATTTTAGGTACTGCCAGCTCCTTGTGAAGCCCCTGGGCTTAAATCTTTTCTTGTTCCTTGGGTTATATTGTAAAACATAGGAATATAGGTACTCTGGACATAGGACTAGGAAGACTTCCTGGTTCACAGAGTTCTGTATTAGTTCAGGCAATCATGGCTTACAACTTCTTTCAGAAATATATTTTGCCCCACAACTGCTCCTGGAAATCTACTCCAAACACTCACTCCTCTGATAATTAGGAACATTCTTCCAATTTCCAGCTAAAATTTATGGGTGTTCAGTTTATACACAATTGTTTTGTGTCAGCACTATTAGCACAACTAGTTCTTTCTCCTCAGTGGCCACGTCTACATGAGATGCTGACTGTGACATGGTGAAAGGTTCAAGTGTCTCCCTTCTGAGTAGCAGGATTCCAAGTATCCAAGCAGCCCATGCAAAGTGCTGTTTGGTGGGCTGTACGTATGTTTGGGGCATGTGCTCTGAGAAGCTGGAAGTGTTGCTAGCTGAGTGATTGCTGAGTGATTGCTGCCTGTGTCTGACACAAGCCCTACCAAGGGGACAGAACCAGTCCAGGCCCAGCAGAGTATAAAAGGAGACTCCCCAAGCCACCAGGGAGCCATCAAATGGGGGCAGCAAACAGGGAAAGCAGTTTGCAGGCAGTTTGAGGGGACAGCCTTTCAGCTTGGCACGAGGAAGCAGGGAAAAAGGAACCCTTTGGGGCCAATGTGTGCTTGGAAGAAAGGCAGTACAGAGAAGAGGCAGATTAAGAGAGCCAAGGAAATGGCTGGAGGATATTGCAGTGCCAGAGCCACTGTCAGTGCCTCTGCTTGCACATGCGAAGTTTCTCTCCAGGCAGGACCACTCATCATTGAGGCTTCCACACATACACATAAGTGCGGCTTCTGTGATCCTATCATGTGGGGCAGACAGGAATTTGCCACAGAATATCAGACTTTGGAACCTAAGATTTCATTACTTTTAGAATATTATGGCTTAGAATGAAGCTAGTAACCCACTGGAAAACATTTACTAACTGTTTACACATTCATTAGCTGATATAATTCACTGTCACTCCACCAGCATCTGATCACGCTTCTGCCTTTTAGAGTTGTGGAGAAATCCTTGAAACTGAGAATTCAGTGGTTGTGATGCAGTGGAGTCTTCTTGGAACTTCATGAAGTCAGAAAAAAACCCCTCTCTCTGAAAAGTATGAACTGCCTTACTTAACTGGCATGCTTGAATCTGAAACCTAAAGGTGGTCATTTAAAAAATCAGCTTTGATAAATTATTTCAAAATAATTAAGTCCATCTTGATGTGAAATACATCTTACACCTTGCCTTTTATCTTGCCCCTTAGAAAAATTCCTCAGAAAACAAGGTGGGTCATCCTACCAACTGTTCACTCTTACCTGGTTCTAGAAGTCTATGACATGTGAGATGAGGAACATTATCTCATTTGATTCATACATTTGACCAGGAAAACATCCTGGGTTTAGCTTGCAGTGGTGAGAAAAATGGAGTCACTAAACAACAACAGCAGGAAAGGATAGAGATCATGTCATTCCAGAAATTCATTTTGTAAAATACAAGTTAACTATAGGCATTAGCTTGCAATATGTGTTTAAATAAAGTTCCAGCCAAATCTGTCACTTTTTTCTAAAGTGATCTATGAGCATCCATTTGGTGCTGATTCCAAAACTGTTTGCAAGTGTGCAGAAATGTGGCTTTGTCAGAAGGGAAAAGAGTGCAAGTTGATTCTTTGTGTATGATGTTCCTTTACAGAAATACTGGAAACATTTTATATTATTTCTCCCTGGGAGGAGGAGGAGGGGTGGGGTGGGGGAAGCGGATGAGGAACCTGAGAACATTTATATGTGGAGTAAAGTATCCAAAAAGTTGTCTATTATCATGCACAGGGACCCCTTACGCATGCAACATAACAAATATCTAATGTCCCTCCTTTTTCAGCTTTCTTCTGTCACCTGCGTATTTGACAAATTGTTCTTTAATGTACTAATGTGATCTTTATGGATAATCAGTTATCCAGTTCAACTGCCTGTGACACAAGCTAGTAACCTGTGGAAAACATTTACTAACAGTTTACACATTCATTAGCCATTATCAATCAGTACAGTTTTACTTTTAGCTGGATCTATGAAAAATGCATGAAGGTAAAGGCAAACTCTGGCTTGTGGTATTTGCTGTGAAGCCCAGAAGAAGCAGCAGCAGCAGCAGCCTGCAATCTATCATGCATAAAAGTAGAAATAACATTTATGAGCCCACTCATGTAAAGCTTGAGTAGGCAGATTCATGAAATTCACTGAGATTTGGATTAAATTTAAACCTTTCTATACAGCTCCACTTTTGATTAGAGCTGTGTGTGCAGTGAAAAACTCACATTTGAATGAAACTTGGGTTTTAAGAAGTTTGAATGTGCTCAAATCTAAATTGAGCTCTAAGCTTGATCTGAAAATGTACAGTGGGTCAATTTACATTCAGTATTATAAGGGAGGACGGAACAAAAGAGATAGCACTCCATCCCTTTAGAATTTTAGCCGTGGGTCATAGTTTATTAATATAAGGATCAAAACACACCTGACTTTCTGTAGCTCCACTTATTAAATTATGAGGCTTGAAGTGCCTAAATAGCAGCTAGACAATAGAAACCCCAGGAAGGTGAATTCTATAAAAACAAAAATCTTATCTCTATTTCCTATAAAAAATAATATAGTATACCATATTTTAAATACTATTCCAGGAGTTCACCTTTTAATTTTTAATTTGCAATTTATGAAATGCAAAATGCATGTCTCAGGAATGCTGAAAAGAAGAAATAAATATTTACTGATCACATTTGCAAAACTAACAAGTAATATTTATGGTTGGTATGTATAAATTCTATATGTGGGTCAGTCTCTGTAGCTTTTACTTGATTTTCAGTAGATGCAGAAAAAATCACTGAGGCTTAGAATTTATTTTAATATCTAAATACATTCTCACCTCATCATTCAGATGACTTGTGGACTACAAATAAAGTCATACATTGCATGAAGATGGAGAGATTGAATCAGAAATCCACTCCATTGGAAAAAAAAAATTAAATAGAGATGGACCAAAAATGAGACCAGGAAGCCAAACCTCTCAGATGTTTAGCTAAGTTTCAGATACAGACTCTTGAATTCAAACCTGCCTTTTGCCCTTGGCTTCCACTCAGACCCAAAGAGAGAAAAAAAGAAAAATGTCACCCTCTTAGATCCAAAACAGAAGAATTCTGTACCCCTCACCTCACCCTCACCCTCCCAGTTCTAATGAAGCTTAAAACTCTGTTTTCTGTAGTTAAAAAAAGCAGCACCAAGAGTAAGAGCCACCCCCAAAAAACCTAAACCACAGTAAAAATAAATCTGATACGTTTATCAAAGAGAGCTGAACTAACAAGATTTTGGTACCATAAAATCCAAACTTGATTCCAGATGTCAAGTGAAGACAGATATTCAGATGCTTAAAGTTAAACACAATACATAGGTGTTTACAGTATTTGGATCATATTGGGATATATTGTATGGACAAATAGCAATGTATAAAAAGCAACAACCATCTAAATCAGTGGTTTTCAACCTGTGGTCCACAGACCCCTGGGGGTCCACAGACTGTGTCTAAAGGGTCCACAAAAGATGACTATGATCAATCAAAAGTATGTGAATACCCACATTTACAATTCAGAGGGGTCCACACCTCCATTTAGAATTCCCAAAGGGGTCTGTACCTCCATTTGAAGTTTTTTAGGGGCCCTCAAATGAAAAAATAGTTGAAAATCACTGATCTAAATTAAAGGAAATACAAATCATTTGCAACAAACTAACCTTAATTTCAAGAATTAGGATTTATTCCACAATATTACGCTGATAATTTTGAACATTTAGTATTTTTTTTGTTAAGGATTCTACAAGTGATGTTATACATTGTCACGCATATTATCATTAATATTAATTCATGCAAAAATGGATGACATTGAAAAAATACATTCAAAATTACTAATATATTTATGAGTTCTGAACAAAATATTTCAAGACAAATGTTTCATATTTATTATGTATTTATCATTAATCATATTTGATAAACCACAACTGAAGCAAATGCAGGACAATCTGACTTGGAAGAAATGCAAGCTGACTTATCTTTGTTTCCTTTTTGGAGTTTGCAAGTGAAATGAAAAAAAAAGCATCAACAAATATTTCAAAGAACAAGCCTAGAACATTTACCAGTATTTTTTGTCCTTTGTATTTATTTATTTGCTTATGAGCATTCAGATGAGACCTTTTTTTTCGGCAGCAAGACTACTCATTGGAATAAGTACATATATGAGGCCCAGTCCTGCTGTGTGCTGAAACCAATGTGAGCCAAGAAACTCAGTACCTGAAAAGATCAGTCCCAAAGAACTTTAAAAGACACTTTTTCCATATGTGTGAGTGTGTGCGTGTATATAGACACACACATACATACATACATATTATATATACATATATACACACATATAAACACATACATACACACACACACATATATGTGTATATATGTGGATAGCTATATATGTGTGTGTGCATGTATGCATTTTTATGCATATTCTGTATATAGTCTCTCAGTGTGTGTGTATATATGTGCGTTTGCCTTTTTCACAAATAATTATTACAGTTAAAAGGACGTATTCTTCATGATGTACCTTAGATCATCCAAACTTAGAATGAAAAAATGCCATAGAACTTAGGTGCTCAGTTATTGCTATACAGGTCAGAGGGACATAGGCCTAGGATCTGGCCACTGCTGCCACTGCCACTTCTTCCTGCCATGAAATGGGGGAAGTATTCATCACTACTGCTTCTTCCTACTGTGGCACAGAAGCTGCCTCCACTACTACACATCGCTGAAGCACGCCCCCTCCCCCTGCTGCTGCTGAATGCTGCCAAAGAACCATGGCTGCAGAGCAGATTTGATGGCTCCATGGGTCAGATCCAGCCCTGTAGATTAACCAATGACTTACTTTATTGATTTTCTAAAGATATCTTTGGTTTTCAGGGTTCTCTAACTAAATGTTTTGTCTCAGTTGTAATATAAGTCTCACTGCCTTGACCCTACATAGGTGCAAAAGCACTCCTGCTGTACCTTACAAGTCCCACAAAATACATTTCAAGTTCATTTGTAAGCCAGGAAAAGAAGAGGAGAAGACTGGGGGCAGGGCGTACCTTATACCAAAGACTGAATTCTATTTCATTTATATGCAACTAGATGCTTCTTAAAGGCTAAATTGCCTTCCACCCATTGGCTGTCTGAGTGGCTTTGGTGCCTAAGTGTAATTCTGTTCTACATTGCTAAGGTCCATGAAATCCATGAATTCATCTACTTTTTTAATACACCATTATCTGACCCTTAAGATTGAGAAACAACACAGCAGTGAGGAGGAATACACCTTTTACATTAACCGTTTCTGGTCCCAAGTGTTTGAAATAAAAATGCAAATAGATGCACACACAGAAAATCATTCATATTAAAAACCTCAGGACTGTTAAGCCATTTTTATCATCTTGGGGGTGTTTGTGATTTTTGAACTTCTGGAGCTCGCAGTAATATTCCTCTTATCTCCCTTACCTGATTAATCCCATGGAAATCATGGGACCAGACATAAACCCTTTAATGTGAGAAAATATTAAAGAATTAGGCCCATCATGAATAAGCCCATAGAGACAGTTATCTGAGTTATCTTTATTATTATTTAAAAATGCACTTCCTTTGCCTGCCACTGTACACCCAGACAGAGAAAAAACAAACAAACTTTTATTCCCAGTTGTGCCTTTTTCAGTGGTGTCTTATAACCACTTTTATGGGGTGAAGATAAATGAAGAAAATGAACTCTGATAATTACATTTTGCATCTGATTGGTGTTCTTACTGTTAACCATTTGATGTACTACTGGTATTTCACTAATGCACCCCTGAAAATTCAGAGTTATTTAAAATAGTCATAGCAATCTCTGTCAGTACTTTGGATGGCAGAGGGAGGGGATTATGCTGACCTCTGGAGAGCTGGGTGTGGGGAGGAGTAGAAATGGCATCTTACCTGACAGGGTTCTCCTTGGATGGCAAATGATACTGCTGAGACTGCTTTTGTTGCAGTTTGGTCTCAGCCTGCTGCTGCTGAAAAACAGGCAGCAGCATGGGCTCCCCAGGGACCCTCTGGAGCCCTGTTCTCTTCCTAAGCCCTGGTGCAGGGTTGTGCCTTCCATGGTGAAGCATCCTCAGGGAGGGCACCTTTCTATCCCCCCACCAGAAACATTGGGCACCAGCCTCTTGCTGTGGGGTCTGCAGCTGCCCAGCTCCTATAACCAGGCAGCCCAGAGCTGCACTTGTCCTGGGAAAGACTCCCAGGAGGAAGGGGAATACTGGCATCCCATATAAAGTGCCCAGGGCTGTGCCTTTGCTGCCCACCTCTCCCACTTCCCCCTAGATATGTTATTGGTTTCTAAGGACTCCTACAGATTGAATGCTTCAAAGAAAGGGAAAAATGGCTCCTAGAAGGAATGCTGTCCTAGGGTTGTGAAAAAGTAGCAGCCCAAAAATAGTTAACTCTGAGAAGATAATAGATTTTAAAAGGGTTTTCTAATACATGATGAAACGTGAAATGCTTCTTTTTAAGAAGTCTACCTTCTTGCCTATCTTGCCATGCTGCAGTTTAAACAAATGTCTATGATGCAACTGTATGTGTTATGCTCCCTCCTCTAAGTTTTCAAAGAGATGTTTTGGGTTTAACTAGATAGTCATATTAAAAGCAGTTTCCTTAGCCTGTTCCTGTATCCAATTACACTGGAAATATTGGGCTTACTGCACTTGGGCCGAATAGATGACACTACTGTAACTGAGAACAGAATGTGGCTT
>NW_017729006.1:51420153-51430709 GCF_001723915.1 Gavialis gangeticus | reverse complement strand
GCACCCCATATAAAGTGCCCAGGGCTGTGCCTTTGCTGCCCACCTCTCCCACTTCCCCCTAGATATGTTATTGGTTTCTAAGGACTCCTACAGATTGAATGCTTCAAAGAAAGGGAAAAATGGCTCCTAGAAGGAATGCTGTCCTAGGGTTGTGAAAAAGTAGCAGCCCAAAAATAGTTAACTCTGAGAAGATAATAGATTTTAAAAGGGTTTTCTAATACATGATGAAACGTGAAATGCTTCTTTTTAAGAAGTCTACCTTCTTGCCTATCTTGCCATGCTGCAGTTTAAACAAATGTCTATGATGCAACTGTATGTGTTATGCTCCCTCCTCTAAGTTTTCAAAGAGATGTTTTGGGTTTAACTAGATAGTCATATTAAAAGCAGTTTCCTTAGCCTGTTCCTGTATCCAATTACACTGGAAATATTGGGCTTACTGCACTTGGGCCGAATAGATGACACTACTGTAACTGAGAACAGAATGTGGCTTGTTGTCAACTTAAAAAGTTAAAGTAAATAGGGTTTAATGACAGAGATTCAGGCAATATATCTAACTTCAAGAAACAGTGCCAGAATAGTTCTACTGAATGTTTTCTAATGTTGCATTTAAAGAGAAAAACCTGGAAGCCTCAGCTTTGATAATGCCACTAAATTTTGGCCAAGCAGCCACTGAAAACTTAAATATCCTGCTGTGTTGATGGATGGGGAGAAAAGACTTGGATGTAGTGCAGAGCAGCCAAAAGAGGTGATGCACTGAAAATGAACTTGCTGTTCAACAGCTAACAAGTGCAGTAGCAAATACTAATGACAAAAAGCAAGCTTAGTAGGAAGTATTATCAACAAAAGCTACAGCCGTTTCTAGGTGTGATCTTTTCTGAGTCAAATTGGCACCATTGCTACTAGGAAAAGAAAGAGAATATCAAATACAAAATGCCATCAAAAATAGGATGCCACGGACCCAGATTCTATTCAACCTTTTGGATATAAAAATGGATTTAGGAATCTAAGTGTTATTCTTTTCTACCCTGTTCAGGTTCCTGAAAATCTATGCCACGTTGACTTGTGTAACACATCATCATCTGACTCTTAAGAATGAATCACAAAAAGTGGTAAGGAAGAGGAGGACCTACCCATTTTCTGTATCAGCAGTTTTTCAAGGACTCGAGAAGGGTGGATTGAAATTGCATTTAGGTGCCTAAATCTACTAACATGCCTAGTAAGTGTAATAGAATCTTTCTTCGTGTCTCCATATAACATTTGAAACTCAGGCAGAACATATAAAATAGCTTGGGGACATATCATTGTTTCATCTTGAACTCAATAAAAACAACAGTAAACGATGCAGGCCCTCCAGGTTCTATGTATGCATGTTATGTACCTATCATGTTTGTTTTCTTTCCTTCTTTCTTTCCTTTCTACCTTTCTTAGTATTTAAGGGCTGACTGAGTAGATAATTTAGATCCACAAATCAACCTAAATAATTAATCATTCAATAGGAATTCAGAGGTAAGAAACTAAATGGTAACACACTATTCACTTAGCTGCCTGAAATACCATGATCAAGAAAGCTTTTCATTCACAAGTTTGTCTAATTTTATCCAAACTGTACAGTTGGTCTAATAAAATATATTGCCCCAAAATATCCTTGCTTCTCACATAATTCCTGGACCATCATGGCTACAACATCACTTTAAGTATACTGTGACCAAACAGAACATTTTATCCAAAAAGAGAAGGTTTATTGATAATCACAGTCAACATTGCAGGACTGTGAAACTGGCTAGCGACATAGGACTGGATGCCCCCTCTCCTTTCCCCTAGCTGAAATAAACTGGAACTTTGTAATTGAGGTCATGGGATCATTCTCAGGCCCATAATGCTAAACTCAGGCAAATGATAATGTTCATTTAAACAGAGGAGCCAAAACTTTGAATAAACCCAATACTTTAAACATTAACAACAAGAGTTACATGAAGCCACATGTAAACAAAATGTTTAGCAGACTGGAGAAAAACAGTGCCGTGGGTTATGAACTGTATGCATTCTTCTCTTGTACAGTTTCAGATTGATAGTTGCAGCTTGTAACATCTCAATATCTGTAGTAAAATAAGTAGAACAAATTTCTACATCATAATGACTACTTCTTGAAATGGAAAAATAAGATAATATATGTAGCTGTCAATGCTTTCTTTCTGGTCTTCATTCATTTTCTTCGGTGGGATTTCAGAGTTTCATTTTTAGTCTGAAGGAAAAAAGCAACTACTATAGGAAATCTCACTGCAATGTTTGAGAGTTCCTATAGTACTGTAGTTTCTTTCAGTATATTTTTAGTATATCTACAGTATCTGCACTCTTTTCCAAAGCTGAGATCAGTTCAGCATCATCAAATGTTTGGGTTATTGCCAGAGTTTAAGAACAAATTCCATGAAATAAGTGTTGCTCCAACACTATCACTACCCTTACATTCATGTTTCTAGTTCCTTTCCGTAGAATCCACAAGTACTTTTGAAAGCTCATTCTCTGTATGTCCTTATGTCTTTGAATTATGGAATTGAGAATCTCAGGAAGCATTGTAAGACCTGTCATTTTCTTTTTATTTTTACCCTCTCTACCTTTTCTTCCTTTTGCAAACACTAAGAATTCATATAAACAGTTGTTTTATTGTTAAAAAAGGACAATGAGAAAACAAAATGAAGCTAAAAAGGTTATTTCCCTGTAAGCTAGCCGTCTTTCTTGGTATTTACAGACAGACAGAAAGAGGCTGCATTCTATCACAGCCTGAATTTATAAACCTAACTTGATAGTCTTCTGAAGAATTTATGAATCATGGTTAATAATCAGCTTTAGGCACTTCTGAGGGAAGAATCACATTTTGAAGCTACAAAGGTCCACTAAATAGCCCACGGGAAATGACCCTGCATCCCATTAAATATAAAAACTCACTACTGTAGGACTCCATGTCAGAGGTAAAACATTTCAGTTTCTACTCCCTTCAAGTGTCAGAGAGCTCCCTCTGCCTAAATGCTTTATTAAGATTGAAGCAGCATACCAGATTCCTGCTTCTCAGGGAAAACTGTTTTCTTCTTTTAAAAAACTTTTTTTCCCTTTTACTTTGAGGGAAAAAAAAAAAAGCTTTCTTCTTTTTCTCCATTCCCTTATATACATTATTGTCCACCTTTTTTTAAAGCTTTTATCTTCCTTTTATCTATTTCATATGCCTGTGGCAAACACCATAGTTGTCTTCTTTCTATTCTAGGAATCAGCTAAGATGTATGCTTTATCTTAGTTATACCAGGTTGCTATTTTCCTATTTAAATGGCAGATATGGATTGAAAGTCAGATTTGAAGGTCAGAAAAATGATTTTTAGTTTGTTGTGGTTTAGGTTTGCATTGGCACATTCCGCTTGATGTAAAGCAAAAAGCATGGACGTACAATTGAGAAACGCACTGGAATTCATATTTGCCTTAATTATCTGCTATCTGTCCAGAGATATAATAGGTTGAATAGTTATTTTGCTATTCAGTTATTCTTAACAGAAAAGAAAATATGCAGGTACCTACTGACATGTATAGTCTCATTGACTTTAAGATGATTACTCATGTAATGCCTACTAACATGACCAATGGTTCATAGGGCATGACTTTGCATTCTTGATTTCTGTTATGAAAATCATACAGAAATAAGCAAAGATGTATTGTGTTCTTAGGAATGATAAAACATATATGTTTTGTATTACCGCACTCTAAAACCACATACCAGATTCTTTGCTGGTGGAGTTCCATGGGCTTCAATTGATAAAGAATAGTCTAGGAACTACTTATTTAAAAAAAAAAACCCTCAAAAGTCTTAGTACTTTCACTGGGTACAGGAGATAAAACAGATTTCTAGTACAGCTTGTGGAAGGATGCAAGATTTATACTATTCAGGAAAAAACTTCCATGGCAGCTCAGGGAACAAAGGATATCATGTTCAAGAATTCCTTTCTAGATTGACTTATGACTGTTCTTGCACACCTAGGACATGTTGCGTGAGTTTGACAAGGAAAATGAGCTTTGTACCAGAGGCCAGGACAAGAAAATGAAAGGTTAGCCATTGTAAGGTAAATACAGTATCTTGTAAAACTTGCAAACTTGAAAAAGAATGCACCAGAATTACCAGGCACACAAGAACATTATCTGAAACAGAGAAAATGTCTTATTACGTAGAAGCAGTGCTAAATGATTTTACAGTTAAAAGGGAAAATGACACTATGACTGTAATTTCTTTGATTTCATAGATGCTGCATAGGAATAGATTCAACAAGATACAAGCTTTATACAAAAGATGAAAAAGACTGATATTTGAGGGGAGGGTGGGGTTAAGCACAATATAAGCAGTCTAATTTTAACTATTTAATTTCCAGAAAGTAGTAAATCATGAGGTGAGAAAAATAATACAAAGGAACTTAGAAACAAAATGAGACTTAGGTTGGAAAGTGCAAATTAATACATACATTAGAGCATGTCAGACTTGCTCAGCCCTCCTGAACTAGAGACAGACATTCAAAAACCCTGAACCTGAATTGATCAATCTTTGCAGGTTAGTCTAACCTGCCTAGGCTAAATCAGTTTCGTAATCAGACAGACATCCCAGAAATGCAGGCACATGCCTACAGTGGTTCAGGTTAGAAGCTGGGGGACGCTGAAGCAGCCCTCCCTTCCTTCCACAGAGCTGATCTGAGCGGGGCATGGGCAGGGCCCAGCAAGATACTAGGGAGCAGAGGGGAGTAGGGGGGAGGAGCCAGCTCTGCTGTGGAGCAGAGAGCTCTGCCCAGCCCAGAGAGCATGCCAGGATGCTGGGGGTGCTACAGAGATGACCTGAGCAGGGTGCTGCGGGGCCTGGGGTGAATTAGCCTGTGTGGGGCCCCACACCTGCATGCCCCAGATGTGAAGAAGCTGGCAGTGGATTTGCTGCCCCACCCCCAAGGATGACATTGGGTGTCTGGTTTAGCATAAACCAGCAAAGGGTCTGGGACAGACATTGCATAAACCAGTTTGACCCAAATCAGTTAAGTCTGATACTACGTTCAACCAGGGTTATCTTGAACTGGTTTCAGCCATTTTCAAACTGGTTTATGTGCACTGAACTTCTGTTCTGTTACAGGTTTAAACCAGTTTCTGATCACTTAAACCAGTTTATGTGTAATGTATGTCCCTAGTCCTAGGCCATATCTGGATCACAAGCTACTTGGGGTTGTATCTAGACCTACCACCAGTAGGTGGATATAATTTCTTAGGGCAGAAAGGTAATAAAACACCCTCCCTATACTGTTCTCACACAGCCTTTCTTGGAATATACCCTTTATTTCTGTCCATGTCATTGACAAGAAGACATTAACATCCTGCAATAATTTAGAGAAAAGGGGAAAAAAATGATGAGGGACTCTGAGGAGATAATGTTAGGAAACATGAAAAGGATGAATATATACAGTATGAATAAAAGATATGTAAGGGTCTCATTCTGGACTAGGCAGAAATAACTTATGAAAGAAATAGGAAATTTCTTTGTGAGGGCAACAGAAGAAACACTAGATGTACATAACTTTCCAGGCACCCCTGCTTCTGTATGATCTCATGGGGATCATCATGAACTGGCACAGGTTACCACCATGGGTGACTGGTGCCTACTGAGTCAGGAGGGGCACTTGCGCCCTCAGCGGCCTGTCTGTGACTGGTGGGGGGCGGGCGGTCCCAAAGCAGCCAATCGTGCTAACCGAAGGGGGGATTTTCCTGCAGCTAATCACACCGACCTGGAAGTGCACACTTCTGGGTGTACTGCTGGCACTTCTGGGTTGGCGCTATCAGCCGTGAGGGAATTCCACCCCCCCAGTCGGTGTGATTGGCCACAGGGGGACCATGGGGATCATTTCTCCTGGCATCCTCATTTCCCAGCTGGTACTCTCATGGGGGGAACCATTGCTCTCTCCTGCCCCCTCTGCCCATAGCCTAAGTGAGGAATGCTGGCTGTCAGGGCATGTGTCAGTGCTCTCAGAGGGTGCACGTATACCCCTGTGCACCCCTTATGTGTTGCCACTTGTTAGCACAATCACCTGGCACATAATTTTGTTGTGTTTTGTTTTGTTTTTTTATGTATTGTTTTGGGCTCAAATCCTTCATTTAGCTTTTGCCCCAGATGGGAACCTTTGTGATCCACATAGCTCCAGGAGTCTTGTGTCTCCTTTTAATGCAGGGGCTCTGATTTTGCCTTAACTTTTAGTAGGGAAATAAATGCTCCTTTATTGCCATGACCCATCTCCCACACTTCCCAGGATAGTCTCCCTATCATAACAGATCCCCAAACTAGGCAGAGACTATAAATTCTATTTCAATAAAAATGAGAACAGCATATGTCTCCCCACTTTGTTTTGTCCACTCACTGGATCATACTACTTTCTAGTGAAACCTAATTTTTATAAAGAAGCACAATAAGCACAATGGGGGAAGTTGGCATTTTTCTTTGTTTAGGGTTTTTTGGGGGTTTTTTCATTTTTAAGCAGGAAAATATAACTGATGACCAATAAAGACAACTACATTTCCTATTAGCATGAACCTATGAAGAGTTAAAATTCAACTATTTTCTCATTACAGGATGAAGTTTCATACATCTCTATGAATAAACCATGCTATTTTAGGACTTCATCCAAAAACCATTGATGTCAATAGAAAAACCCTTACAGTTTCCTCTAGAACAGGTGGTTTTTCCCCCTGATTTATAAAAATAATTCATTGATGTGCATGTTGGTTTTTTGCTTGGAAATAGGCAGCTTTAAAAGCCTGGGCACATTTCTAAGCATAAAATGGGGCTATGGGAATAAAATTTCTTTTTAACATTAAAGGTAATATTTATAGAGCTCCCTTGGGATTAGCCAAGAACCTTATTCACAAATGGATCAAACAAGAGAAGAATCAAAGGTAAATAAAATATGATATATTTTATAGAAAGAAGGAAGTCTAGCAACCCATCTGTAACCAACCCATATGAAAGACTCAGAGAAAGCTCTAAAGTCACTGACACAAAATATGCCTGTAAATGTGAAGCACAGCAAGTAGCCACATGTTGTTATTGAAAGAGTATCATTTGCATTTAACATCTGGGCTCTGTGGACAGCCTTCTAAATAGAAAGAAGAAAGTTAGTATAATGTGGTGTGGTATAATCTGGAGTTCCTGTCACCCTCTTGTAGCCCACCATCATTCATTTTGCTTAACTCTGATTTTTATTGCAGGCAACAAGTTCTCACTGCAATTCACTGAATGTATAAAACTGTAAAAATAGAGATTCTATTTGAAAAAAAATGTTCTTTTTAACTGGTATGTTTTCATATATGGCAAAAAAATGGAGAGGAGTCTTAAATAACTGTAGAAGAATTCCATCTGAGGAGAGACTGAAAAGATCAAAGCTGCTTGGTTAAGAGCTCTTACCAGTGATTTATATGATCTTTACATCAGAGCCAAGAAAGGAGATGAATGAAACATGGTGAAGATATGTAAAAACTGGATGACATAAAGACTGTAAACTGGACATTCTTGTTTGCCCTTTCACATAAGAAGGAGACATTCAAGTATGTAATAGGAAATCTTCCAAGTGCTGTATATTCTGACATGTCTGAACATGTGCTGCTCATAACCCAAGGCATCCAAGGCTGAATGCAAATGGCGGCATTTTTTACTTGTTAGTGGACTTGGTTATGAACCTACAAAAGAGGCTTATTGGGCTACATGGATATGATTTTGTGTTGTAGTTCTCCTAACAGTGTGTTCCGTCATTTTGTCTCATTTAGTTCTATTTTGTCAGAGGATTAAGTAATGCTACATATCACATTGGGAAGCAATGTAAGCTCCACAGCACAATGACAGCGCTAAGATAAAAATGCTTTTTTGCATCAAGTTTCTATTTTCTGCCAAGATTTAGTCTAAAGTTGGCAGTCAGAAGGAGACAGAACAATGAGGCAGCCCCAGAATCCAGGAAGTGAAAGAAAAAGAGATTCTATAAATACTATACTTGCATTATTTCTGGTTAGCTTAGCTGTTCTCTTCGTACAGCATGTTTAGCTAAGAAGACAAAAGACAAGCTTATTTTAAGTTTTTGGTATATTTCAACACTATTCAGATCTTTACTGTGTATATTGTCTAGCATAGTATGGTATGACATGGTACCATTGGAGATACAGAATACGAGGAAGTAGAGAAACTAAAGCAAAGTAGCATGTCTCATCCTCCTGAAACTTTTAGGTAAATAGTAATGAAGTGAAAGAACAAATATTATCTTTTTGGCCACATACCACCTAACTTGTGGGCTTTTTGCATGTGACTGAGTGTTACAAAAATTGGAAAACTTTTGTATAACAGTTTGGGGAATTTGTTAATATGAAAAAGACAGAAACTGTATTTTGAGTATGTTTTACAAAGACCTTTTTTCATTGCAGTACTTAAACACCACTGCCATAAACATTTTAAACTCTACAAACTAATGGTTACATTCTGCTATCCTTTCTCATGTTGAGTAGTGTCTTCCTCTATGTGTAGTCATATTCTCTTCTTTTTCCACCGCCTCTCACAGACGAAAGAATGCCATAAGTCATATTCTATAAAAAGGTGAGTAAGGCTGTCAGGTTCTAACACTATGTTTGTACACTTGTGTGTAAGTAGAGAGAATATCTATATCTATATTCTTCTCCCTAGTTATATGTCTATCTGTCTCAATACATTGTATGTAGAAGATCAAGAAGATCACTTATTTTTTAGGGGAAAAACCTGTGGAGTGACATGTTCTGAGGGAGGACCTCAGGAGGAGGGAGGAGGAAGGAGGCAGTATTCAGATGGCCATGCAGGATTTATGGACAAACTACAGCATGGCATGGACCAGAGCTCCAATCTTACACATGAGAAATTCTGTGTAAAGTAGAAAATAGGTCTGATATATCTCTGACCGTTATTGGCTGTTTTGATTGGACAGGGGAGGAATGGCCTGTGAATGTCATTGTGGCTGTGCTAATTGCAGATCACTGAGTAGTTCTGTCTCTATCACCTAGTCCACCTCAGAGAAAAGCCCACTGGTTTGGATTATGAGTAGGAGAAGAGTTTAGCATGCAGTAAATAAAATGAGCCTCTCTATAAAGTTATACAATATTTCAGATGCATAATGTTTAATAAGATAATGGTATAATTGTATATCATACGGACAAATGGCTGGTCATGTATGTTGGCTTAAGAATAAGAATGGTATTTAAAGGTTTGTTTTTGGGAATTGGTTTATAGATATATGCATATGCATTAGAATGTTTCAGGATGAGCAGCAGGGGTTAAGTGATTTCTAAAAAGCCTGGGTCTCACATACAAAGTTTCAGACAGCCTTTGAAGCAGACAGGCTGTCTAACACAACAAGGCCAATGGATATACACACAGTCTGAGAAACTGGGAGTATGTACCATACTGTTCCATAACACAAGATAAGGGTGATACCAGCTAACAAGGCCCCAGAGCCAGGGGGGACCTGAATCTCAGTTTTGGGGGGAACAGACCAAATTAGGAGAAGGCCCAGAAAGAGCACATTGGTATGTATGCATGTGATGAGCTACATGGACGTGTGATGAACACAGAGAGATCAACTAGTGATAGCCACAAATGAAGAGTCATCAGGAGTCATCAGCAGAAAAGGCAAATACAAAAGCAGAGACTTGAGAGTAAAAAAGGGTCCCTCCTCCCCGTCTTGCCTGGGTCCCACCCAGGTCCCTCCTGGCCCTTCTTTCCAAGAGGGGTCCCCGTCCCTCAGGAAGCATCCCCAAGGCCACCATGGACAGAGGACACACCACCAACCCATCTCATCCACCCCACTGGGGGGGGAGGGCGGTCAGCATCACACCTCCAGGCTGCTGACATGGTGACATCTGACACCTAAGAGAGAGACTCAGAATGAAGACTGAATCCTAGCCAGATGTATTTTGACTCTGATGACAGCCCTAGGATTTGGTAGATACATAGAATTGCTTTGTTTCTTTTCTCTTATCACTATATATCTAGAAATTTGCCTATTATTAAATGGAAAAGTCATGGTCGATCTGAGAGTGGGTGATGCCCAGCCCCCCCATTCCCCCAAACAAGGCCTCTATGTCCTAAATCCAGAGTCAACAATGTAGACATAAATATGATCTTTCATATGTTATTTTACTAGAAACTGGAATGTGAAACTACAATGACTAGAAACTGGCCTAGTTACGTAAAATGGTTGTAAAATTATGGGCCACATAATCAATAGGGGTGTGTGAAGTGGTCCTTATACAATTCGGATTCAGATTCAGCCCAAATCAGGGAGAATGATTCAATTTGTGAATTCGGATCATTGTCCCTGATTTGATTCAGCTGAATCTGAAGATTCGATGCTGATTTGGAGAATAAGCAATACAGACATAGACACAGTTTTTTCTACATACCTTGAGGTAGCAGGCACAACTCATGATCACTGCAATGCCAGGGCACATGGAGCATCCCACAGGAGTGCGGGGGGGGGGGGGGGGGGGGC
>NW_017729006.1:51414638-51415153 GCF_001723915.1 Gavialis gangeticus | reverse complement strand
GGGGGGGGGGGCAGGCCTCCCTGCACTCCTGTGGGATGCTCCATGTGCCTTGGCATTGCAGTGATCATGAGTCATGCCTGCTACCTCAAGGTATGTAGAAAAAACATGCTCAGCGGTGAACCTGGAAGTGGAGTGGAAGTACTTCTGGTCCACTTCTGGGTCTGCTGCTGAGCACACTGGGGAGCCCCCCGTGCTTCTGTGGGATACTCCATGCACCCCAGCATTGCAGCACTCTTGAGCCCCTGCTACCTAGAGGTATGTAGAAAAAACATTTAAAGCTGTGTCTTTGTCTGAATCTCCAAATCTTTCTGAATCTCTCCAAATCAATTTGGAGGGTCCTGATTTAATTCAGAGAGATTAAAGGGGATTCAATTCAGATTCAGAGATTTGGCCACCAAATCAGGCCGAATCTCCGCCAAATTGAATCAGGGACCAAAGTTTTGCACAGCCCTAATAATCAGCTGGTAGAAACAAGAGAAATACCATTCACTTCAGTAGAGTTGTGCTCATCTGTA
>NW_017729006.1:51408144-51409638 GCF_001723915.1 Gavialis gangeticus | reverse complement strand
AATCAGGCCGAATCTCCGCCAAATTGAATCAGGGACCAAAGTTTTGCACAGCCCTAATAATCAGCTGGTAGAAACAAGAGAAATACCATTCACTTCAGTAGAGTTGTGCTCATCTGTACCAGGAAGGAATTTTGTTCTTAGTATTGTTTCATGCAAATTCACCAATATGTTTTTTTATATAAAGAGGAGGAAGAAGGGCATAAATAAAAGATTATTATTTACTGTTATTAGCATAATATTACTAGGAACAACATGTAATGGAACTGATCAGTCTTTGTATTAGCACATATTTCAGAGATATCCCAAATTATCTTTTAGTTAGTTTCCTTATTAATTCAGCTACAGAAGACACATCAGTACAAGATTAAAACTGCATTATTGCTGCTGGGTGATATGAGGCTTACTGGAAACAATAGTTGTTGTGACAACAATCACTGCAGAAGAAAATTAAATGTGTCTAAAAGTAGTACTGATAAGGCTGTAGTCAGAATGTTCTTTTTAATCTACCTTATAACAAGTGTTTTTTTCATGTTACTAAGCCATATAAATATTACACCCAATTGCACAAACATTTGTGCACTACCTTGGTGGTCAACTTACATGAGAACAAGAAATATTTCATAATTTCCAAATAAGTTCTCTCAGATGACTCTCAAAAATACTCACGCAACATAAAAAACAAAGGTGTTTTCAACAGGTAAGAATAATAAGGACAAAGATATGTTTTACAATCTAAATAATGAAAATGAAAATAATCTGTTTCCATGAAACTGACTGTGGAACCTGTAAAGCTGCAGAGTATAATGTGCATTAAGTATATTGTACACAAATGCTTTCTTTGAAAATGAACATCAAAACTGTGTTTATATTACAGTGAAATGAAACATGTTCCCCAGATTATATTAATAACATCCTCCTCACATAAGTATATTTTAACATTTAAGACTATTTTACTAGTACAGCCTTTCTCAGAAAGGAGGATTTTTGCTTACAGGTCATGTATGAAAACTGTGTAAATGGATCCCTGTTCTCAAATCTGGGTAGAAAGCCCTGCTTAGATTCTGGACCACTGATATGTACAGGTGGGGAATCTACAGAATGAGCTGGTGGCAGGGCCCTGATCTCCCTGTGACGGTCAACGCGCTCATCATGGGAACGCTCGGAGCCTGGAACCCCAGCAATGAGAGTGTCCTGCACGCCTGCCGCATCTCCCACTGCTACGCCAAGCTGATGCGCTGCCTCATGGTGTCCAACACCATCCATTGGTCCCACAACATCTACGTGGAACACATCATGGGCCACTGACAGTATTCCGACCCCACCAGACGAGCCGCTGCCAGACCGGACGTGGATAGCACTGCCTGAACTGTCCCCCCCCCCTTCACTTCACTCCGAGACGATTCTTCGACCATGGACAACCCCGCTCCACCCGAAGAGGACCCCTGCGATGAGACCATATGGACTGAGACACTTCCTCCGAACCACTTCCTCCAC
>NW_017729006.1:51404885-51407910 GCF_001723915.1 Gavialis gangeticus | reverse complement strand
TCCCAATCCTAAACATTTACTAATAAAAGTCAATCTGTTGTCTAGAGTTGTTTTAATGCTTGAGTGAAAACAGGTAATGATTTTTGGCATAAGTTCAGTACCTCATACTGAAGATGACACAAAGATGCACTACCACAGGGAAAGATACAGAAGGCATTGCATACTACTGCCATTAGCTACATTATTAACTAAAGTGCTGGTGATCTATGTGGTAGGTAGAAAGGTTTGAACAGTGCTGATGTTCCATGCCATCTGGATACAGTGATTTTCAGAGCTTTGCTGAGCACAGGTAGAAAGTTTGCACAATCCACCCCCTTCTCCCTGCCTCTGGCCATCTTTGCTGTCTGATGCAGAATACTTTAAGACAGAGGCTTTCCTTTTCCAAAACACCCCTCAGAAATCTAGAGCCAAAATTACCACTAGCCACAAAGATTTCAGGTCCCACATGAAAAAAAGTGGAGTACTGCACATAGTGTCAGCATGCACCGCCCAAAACTGGAGCCTGGGCAGCTGGAGCCATGCTCCAGTTGCCGTCCGGGCTCCTAGCTGCAGGAGCAATGTGGCTACAGCTTCCCTGGTCCCCAGAACCCCAGGTTAGTCTGTGGGGACCAGTACAGTTGCTGGCTCCAGCCTCTCCTACCCCACCTGGGTAACCTGCTGTCCACCTGAGAGCGCATGGCATGGGATTTCCTGGTGATAACTAATAGTGGCACAAGCTGTTCCGCTGCTAGTTGTCCTCAGGGAACCAAATGTCTCCACTTGTCTGAATGTGGCCTTAGAGTTGATCAAAACATGGTTTCCTTTTCTTTGGAAAGTTTTAATTTTTCAGGAGAAAAATGAAAAATTCAGTATTTCTGTTCTAGAAATGCTCTTATGATTCTGCATAGGAGTTTTCATTTGGGTCTATAATCTCCCCAGGTACAACAGCCTGATGGAGGTGGTGCTTCATGGAAGAGGAAGTCCAGCTGGGCTACCCAGCCAGTAGAACAGGGACTTCAGACAACAGAACTTTCACTCCAATAAGGCAAGCTGGGATAGCCATATAGACATTTTCAATTTTTCAGTTTTTGGGGTTGAATGTTTGCTTTTTCAACAAAGCCATCCTAAGTTTTCTGCAGAAAGCAGGTACTTAATGAAAACCTCTCATTTAGTTAAAAAAACAAAACACAGATTTAGTGGTAAAATTGGTTCTACTTAGAGAAATCACACAGGCTTTTATGCGGAACTATAATATCATTTTAATGAGTAACAAAAAAAAAGATAAAATCAAAATACTGCAGCCGAATTTACTGAAAAAGATGGATAAAACAGATAGCTAGCATGGAAGTAATGGGGAAGGATGTTATTGAGACTGGAAAGACAAATGATATAAATATTTTGGCTGACACAGCAGAGACAGTTTGGAGAGAGGTTAAGGACTATAAAAGAAGTCAGATGATACTGTGGAGTTGATGTAAACCTTGAGGGCAGCTAGAGAAAGTAGATTAGAAAATAATTTTACACATGAAAGAGAGGTCTGTAACCAGGCCAGGCACTATGATAATGGGGGATTTTAATGACACAGTTATTGACTGGGATAACAGTTATGCAAAAAATAAGGAGGGTAGTATGATTCTTGAGTGCAAGATTGATCTCTAAAAAGTTTGTTGAACAGTTCACAGGTTCAGAAGCGATTGCATGCATAATCCCAGAAAACAAGCTAAATACAAATGTTGGGTAGAGGTGGGTAGCATTCCATGTTATGAAGGTTGCTTGACACTTCCAATTATGAGGCCTTATTTTCATTTACTTGTGACTTCCAAAAATTCAACAGTTTGGGCAAAAAAAATCTGTGTGCAATAGCTTACTGAGGGGTGTTTTTTCAGCCAAAATTAATTGGCCATTTCCAAGAATGAGGCTAAAGAAACTTATTAATAAAGCTGCAAGTTGTGCAAACCTTTCCACTGTAAAATTCTAGCTTTAAGTAGTCACTTGAAATTGGGTTGGGGTGGTCTTTGTAGGAAAATTGTGCCTTTTTTCCATTCCTGTGAAAATGCATTAAAACTATTGCAACTGAAACACTGCAATCTGCACATTGCCAGTAAAGACTTTTCATATTTTAGCAGCCAGATTCTCCAAAGATTCTGTCCACAAAGAGCATCAAGTAGCATAGAGCTGATCAGCAGTTTCCCTGAAATTGGAGCTTTGAACTACTTTGAACTGTGCCAGGTTCAAGCAGGATAGAAAAAAATAAGAGAATGTTCTCAGTGCCCTCTTAGGCTAGGGACAGACATTCGAAAAGCCTGAGCCTGAATTGATTCAACCTTTGCAGCTTAGTCTAACCTGCCTAGATTGAACCTGTTTGCAATTGCAGACATTCCCTCTGGACTGAAGAAATGCCGGCACATACTTTCAGTGGCTCAAGCTACAAGCTGGGGGGCACTGGAGCAGCCCTCCCTTCCCTTCCACAATGCTGAGCTGAGGGTGAGGGTGTGGCCAGGCCCCAGCAGGGTGCTCTGATTAGGGAGGCATGTAAACCCCCACCCTGCCTGCACCATCCCAGGCTTTTCCCTGCTGACTGCAGAAGGGGCAGGAGTGCTGCCAGACCCCAGCCCAGGGCCAGTACTCTGAGGCAAAGGGGGTGTGTGCAATGCATGCATCAGTTGATGATACTGAGCTTTTCAATCTCCCTCTCCCTGCTTCTTCATACTGTCTGCAAACCTGACAGGCGAGGAAGCCAGCAGGAGGCTGATAACACAGTGTTTATCAACAGAACAAAAGCCTCTCTCATTAATTCAAGCACTTCTTAAACAGCTTTTCCCAAGGAAGGAAGGGAGGGATATTACCAGCTGACCTGTTGATTAGCTCCAAAAACCCCTAAGCAGACACTGTTCTGTCTGGCTTTGTTCTATCTGCCTGTCCTAGTGAAACTGGAGATACACACACACAGATATCTCTCAGCATTAGCTAGCATACCACATGCCTAATGTCCATGGGGCTAGGGTCTGTGCTGTGGGAGATGGGAGGGAGGGAAGTCATAGTGTGT
>NW_017729006.1:51396390-51399885 GCF_001723915.1 Gavialis gangeticus | reverse complement strand
CCAGGTCACCCCTTCTGTTCCTGCAGTCTCTTCCACAGCTCTGGCTAGGGAACAGAGGGGCAAGGCCACCCTTGTTCTCTGGAGCAGACAGCACAGCCCAGCCCAGCCCAGCCCAGGGCTACAAAGCATCTGGGATACTGTGGGACTCTGTTTTAACTTAGACATTGCATAAACCAGTTTGACTCAAATCAGTTAAGTCTGATACTACATTCAACCAGGTTTATCTTAAACCAGTTTCAGCCATTTTGAAACTGGTTTATGTGCACTAAACTTATGTTCTGTTACAGGTTTAAACCAGTTTCTGTTCACTTAAACTGGTTTATGTATAATGTCTGTCCCTATCCTCAATGCCCTCTTCTTTCCTCCCTGACCTACTTTCCCTACCACCACTCTCCCCTTCCTTCCCACCTAGTCCCAGGTATAGTGGAGGAAGAAGCTGACTCATTCAAATACAGAATAGAAAAGTTTTGGACCTTTGGATGATAGGGCTTGTACTTGATGGGAGAAATGACAGTGGGGTAAGCAAGGAAATGGACTCAGAACCAGTGGACTTAGGTATGCTGTGACTGACTGGACAATGAATCTGGGAATTGGGAGCTACGTGAACTAAAATGGGGAGTGGAGCCTGGGACTGGCTAGCTAAGGAGTATGGATAAGGAGCCAATCACAGTGAGAAAATAGGACTGGAACACATTGGAGGGGATAAGATAGAAGGAATCAAACATGCAAGAAGTGAGAAGAAGAGTCTGTGCCCACCGGAGCATGCTTTCTTTCAGAACCTGAAATTGAATCCATGATCCCTGAGTCTCACAATTGCTCTGCTGTTAGCAGATAGTGAAGCCAAAGGCAAAATGTCCTATTCCCATTTGTGCTGCACGACAACATACTACTGCTATTAGTTACACTATTCACTAAAGTGCTGGTGATCTATGTGGTAGATATAACAGTTCTAATACTGCTGATATTTCATGAAGGTTTTAAGTGTGAGGACATATGATGGAACTTGAGCTTATCTGATTTGTTTTTTTAAAACTTATGAAAGCATGATGAACTTCATTAAAAGAACATGGTGCAAACCTCAGATTGGACACCTAACAGTGGTTGAAATTAAAACCTCAACTGTTATACTGACTGCTTCAGAGAAAGATTCAACAACGAAATACTCAGTAACAAACACCACTATAACCTCTCCCTCTCAGAAAGACAGGCCATAGAATCTCTAAGATCCAACCATCCAATAGTAGTAAAACCAGCAGATAAAGAAGGAGCTATAGTTATCCTTAACCATGAAGACTACATAAAGGAAACCAACAGACAACTCTCTGAGACTACCCACTATGAAAACTACAGGAAGATCCAACTCCCTTTTTTACCTCAAAACTCAAAACCACCATCACATCATTTCTATCCAAACTACAAGAAAAACTTCAAACCCTGATCCACCTACTACCCAATCCAGGGACATTTTACATGCTCCCTAAAATCCACAAACAAGAGACTCCTAGCAGACCCATCATTTCCAACCATGGAACCCTAATGGAAGAAATATCAAGTTTCATCAAATACATCCTAAAACTTCTTGTCACTCAGAGACCGAGTTTTATCCAAGACACAATAGACTTTCTGCAAAAACTCAAAAACATAGACCACCTTCCCAGCAATACCCTCCTAGCTACCATGGATGTCAACAGCTAATACACCAACATCCCACATCAGGATGGCATCCAAGCCTGCCTCACATATCTACAAGAGCAAGATTACAACTCAAAGTACAGACATCAATCTACTGAACTTAGATGCTTCATACTCATACACAGCTTCAGTCTTAACAACCAAAATTCCTCCAGACCATAGGCACAGCCATGGGCACTAAAATGGCCCCACAAAATGACAACCTTTTTATGGCCCACCTAGAAGAAGAATTCCTCAAGAACTGCACCA
The DNA here is from genome assembly GCF_001723915.1 of Gavialis gangeticus. Classification (NCBI taxonomy): domain Eukaryota; kingdom Metazoa; phylum Chordata; order Crocodylia; family Gavialidae; genus Gavialis; species Gavialis gangeticus. The sequence goes on along the minus strand of NW_017729006.1, from coordinate 51,397,944 downwards.
TCAAACCCATGCTATTCCTGAGATATATAGATGCCGTCATTATTTGAACTGAAAACGTGCAATCTCTGATTGATTTCCATCACAAAATCAACAATCATCACCGCTTCATTAGACTACCTCTTGAACACTCCAACACCAATATTTCCTTTTCGGACACCATGCTCAATATCCAAAATGGTAAAATACAGACCACCACATAAAAGAAACCCATGGACCAGCATACATATCTACACAGAACCAGCAATCACCCTAAATTTACAGCCAGGCTCTCCAATACCACCACATTTGTGCCAAGGAGAATACCCGTGATTGTCACCTCACAAATCTCAAAAAGGCTTTCACCCTACAAGGACAATCTTCCAGAGAGAAAGATCATACTTTTGAAAGAGCCATTCGGATAGGCAGGTTGTAATGTGTCATAAATCCAGTGTCTATATTAAGTCCATGATTTTTTGTTTGCAGTAGATTTATGTAGTGAAGTTCATAGGCATCAGGTACCTGCGTTAAGTCTACCATTGGCATTCCTTCACACATTTTCCCACCCCTTCCCTCTCTTCCCTCCTATCTCTATCCATTGTCTTCCAAACTTCTACCTATTTACAGTTTCACAGACTTCTTGTCACACTTTTATCTTCTTTTCTACCTTGGAGAACTCAGAACAACAGCAGAGTCTCCCAATGCAGGGTGTTTGTGCCCAAAAGCTTGAAAATAACTTTTTTTCCAACTATTTAGTTGGTCTAGATATCACAGCTACCCAAAGAACATTGGTGCAAAGTCAAGCATTCAGAACTTAGGAAATGTCAGAATTAATGTTGCCTCTGTAATAATGCCCACTTGTGCATATATTTTATGAATCAATCTTTAATTGTTTGATGACATAATCATTTTGCACAGGATCTTTCCCTTATTCAGGGCAGAGGCTAGGACTTCTCTGAGGATGAACCCTGGTTACATATTAAAGGAATCTGTTGTTTGCTGACCCGTGGCTTCACACAGTGTAGAAGGGCTCCTGCTCCAAAGCTACTGAACAGGAAGTAGGCAGCTGAGCAGTCCACTCCTTGAAGACACTTCTCTTTCTGCATTTGCTGTCTTTCGGCATGTGCCCTTTTTCTGCCTGTATTTGCCAAAAACTATAGTTATGCAGCTATGTACCTGCCACTTAGGCAGGCAGAGTGATATAGGATTAGGCCTTCATTTTCTACCACATAGCTGACTGCAGTGGGAGGGATCAGGATTCAATGAACCATGATCCATTCCAGTTGAGTGTTCCCATGTGCCACTGCTTAAAAACTAAGGCAGGCCAAATTGTTGGAAGAAAGGAGAAGGTATATCCTACTGCAACGAAGAGAGGCTATATCAGGTCTAGGAATAAGGGCAAGCTATTTACAAAGAGGGAAAGTTCTGGTAGTTTTTGCTAACTTGCTGAAAAGGGTTGACATAAATTGCACCTGATTTTTGTTTGGGGATCAGTGTGGACACGAAACTTAAGGAAGAGTGGAGATTTCAAAACTACTGGAAGAAAGCTTACAGTTTTAATTAGTCAAAGCCTATTCT
>NW_017729006.1:51389317-51391390 GCF_001723915.1 Gavialis gangeticus | reverse complement strand
GAACTTAAGGAAGAGTGGAGATTTCAAAACTACTGGAAGAAAGCTTACAGTTTTAATTAGTCAAAGCCTATTCTAACTAAATTCTGCATATTTCATTTATTTCTTGAATGACACATTCATTCTGTCATTTTAAATGCTCACAGGGGGCCAGGTCCCATTTCGCCTATTAGGCATTGTGGCAGAGCACCTTTGCTGCCTGCCACTTTAAGAGGCTTATGCATGCTGTGGAGCAGCCAGCAGGTGTGGTATGCCATAACCAGGCGGTCACATGACCGAAGAGGGCTCCTGGATTGAAGGATGGGGCTGGGCAGCCTCACTATAAACTCAGGCCCTCAAAACTGAGCTGGCAGGTGCTATAGGGATGTCACTGGATTAACATCACCCAGCCAGCGATCTGCTTCTCTCAGAAAATGCAGAGGTCAAGGATAGGAACTATGGGGATGGAGGAAGTTCCTGGTCCTGGGGAATGACCTAAAACTATACCCTGCCAGGGTTGGATGGTGGGGAAGAGCTGCCTGTGGCAGGGTGGTCTCCACAAAATGTCACACCAGTGCCTCCCTAGTGAAAGGTGAGAATGGGGCACTGTATAGCCTCAGCCCCCAAAAGCTGGTGGGTTACCCTGTAGAGGGGACAGGTGAGGGGTCTAGGCTTGTCATCAGAGGCCCACATGAGGGGGCATGTGAGTAGGAGGCTGCATAGAGTAGGGTCTGCATGAGCAGGTCTGAAGGACTGTGCATGGGACAGCCTTAGAGATTGAGTGAGCTGTGTTTGGAGGGGCCCAGGAAGGTTGACCCATATTAGAGGGAGAGGGCTAGCTGCTCAAGAACCTAGCCAGGAAACCCTTGACTGGTCAATGCTGGGGCCAGCACCAGAACAGTCAAAGGGCAAGGACACCTACCACAAGGGAGGGCCAGAGCTAGAGGCCTAGAGTTCTGACTGGCCAAGAGGTAAGCCCAGGGCCTACAAGGCAAAAGGTCCCAGAGGGGGCCACTACCGAGAGGGAAAGGGGTCTAGAGAGCTTGATGGATGATGGTGGAGGCTAGGCCACCTGACTAGAAGGGATCAAGGTCAGGCTCTGGCATGACAGACTGGAATGTAATGGGGCCCAATGTAAGTAGACTTAGGAGTCTATGTGTGATTCTGTTTCACCATAGCTGAGTCCATGAAAACATACTTCTTTACAAAAGGTAAATGGGTTCTATTCCTCCTTGCTGGTTTTTGAGACATAAGGCAATGTAAGAGTGTTGTTGTACCTGTGGTGGTCCAGAAATTATACAGGAGACAAGGATTTCTTAGGGTGATGTCTTTTATAGGCCCAACTACATAGTTAGGTTAAAATTAGAAAAGATTTTAAATGCAAGATATTCTTCATCAGGATGGAAGAATGTCTTGCATTCAAAAGTTTGTCTAACTTTACTATAGTTGAGCCAATAAAAGATGTGACCCTAGGAAATCCTTACTTCTCACTTAATCTTGAAGGTCAGATTTTAGTATGTTACAAAAGTAGATACATTAATGGATTTTCAGGACTTGAGCAGGGTGGACTAGAATCATACTTCAGTACTTAAGTCTACTTAGGCTCCCAATAGATAGAATAGAATCTGACCCATTGTGTGACATTTCCAAATGGAGAGTGTGTGGGGAATCCAAAAAGCAGAGATAATTTACTTCTGAACACAGGGAAATATTTGAGAAATGGTTGCTGAGTCTGAGACTGAAATTCATCTCAGCTAAATCTAAACAGGGAGGGGGGTTACAGAGGTCAGTGTAGTTATGCAGTATGTAAAGAGCAGAATGAGCAAATAAGTGGAAGACTGTTAAAAATATATATAAACAATCTTGTAAAGAGACAGATGTGAAGGAGTGGGTGCAGAATTGCTTACGCTGTGCAGGGGAGGGAGCAAAACCAAAAGACCCCGGACTTCTCTTCCATCAAAAGCTAGTGGGTCCATGGCAACGGATCCAAAAGGATTACATTGACAAGCTTCCCCACACAGCACAAGGAAACCAGTACTTGTTAGTGGTTATGGACTCCTTCAGCAGGTGGGTGGAGGCATTCCCTATGCGCACCCA
>NW_017729006.1:51381431-51384317 GCF_001723915.1 Gavialis gangeticus | reverse complement strand
AGACAGATTGAGGAGGCTTTATACAAATAAGCAAAAGAAAGTTAAAAAGGATAATTAGAGGGGCAAAAAAATAATACTGAATGTCAAGCTGCATGAGATATTTCAATTAAGGGCTCTTCAACAATATCTGCAATGGAGACAAAAGTTCAAAGTTGAAATTGTCCCATTTAAAAACAATGATGGAGGATTGGAGACAGGGCACAAGGATATGGCAGATTTGTTAAACATTATTCAGCTTCTGTTATTACAGCTGAGGAAGAAGATGGAAAAGCTGCTTGGGAGAAGAACTGCATCTCTGGAGCTAACGGGTAGATCCCACTGGATATTACTGTAAACTAATATGGATTATACATTCCATTGTTCTAATAGAAATTAGAGTATAAAATAATGAGCTTTTGACTTATTCATGTCTGCCATTTATCATTTTATAGATACATAAGGTCTAATGTCAGGTCTAAATAGCAGTAGGAATGGACAGGTCCAGACAATATTTATAGATTTCCTTTAAGAGAAATAAGTGATTGGTTTGAGCCCACCAGCACCACCATCAAATATTTATCCATTTGCAGGTTTTAGGAATCTAAAATTTAAACTGCTCTCACATTATCAGGTGCTTCTTCCCAAACCATAGATAAAAAGGAGTACTCAGGAAACCCAGAGTAAAGCAGTCTTCTGGATAGAGTCAGTGATTTTAATCTTTTGAACAAAAACACTTTGAGTCCATTTATTGAATTTGAGCTCCTAAGCCAATCAGAGTCCGCTACTAGTTAATTTTACAATTGTAATTTACCTTCATAAACACAGTGATACACAATATTCATTCTATGTAGTTTTGAAAAATAGAACACTAACTTAGAACTGCATGCGGGCAAAATAAAAGATGATCTAATTGAAGTTTGTGAGAGCTAATGTTTCTCTTTACTCCAACTGAGAAAGCAAACAGAATCACTTCCCTTTAAACCTTTTAGAGCCATAATTAAAATCTCGGTCTGACTTGTTTTTTCTTCAAACTACTTTACTTCTCCTCCCTCTTTTATATGGCTAAAGCAAGCAACAGCAGAAAAGGTTCAGATTAAAGTTGCATGTTGAGGTTTGATACCCATTGATGACATCCGAGGTGAATCAGTGGATAGCTTCAGTCCCTCCATGATCTGCAAGTTCCAGGCAGGAGTTTGCAGTGTGGCTCACTGACTGCATCTCATTGCATACACAAAGTTTAGTGAGTCCCTGATACCCTGTCTATTCAATTAATAGACACACCTTCCATGTCCTGTACAAATGTGGTCCAGTGCAGTCCAATATTTATGTTGCAGGCAGAAACCTGGAAGCTTGATGGTCAGATCTATGACCAAATTTTTGTTGCATACTGTTGCTGCAGACCAGATTTCGTGCCAGCGGCTTCCCCAGGATGTTCCAGTGAACTTCTCTCTAACATTTACCTTCATTGTTGTCTTTTTGCCAATAAAGTTGAGGTGCTGATGGTAACTGAGATTTCAGTCTAGAATGACTCTAAGGTACGCTGGGTGTTTTTCATGCATTATTTTAATTCTACAAAACTCTACATTTAGCACTTTATTGACCTAAGAGGTGTTAAGGTGGAACAAGGAAATGGCTGTCTTAGTTTCAAACACCAAGTTCAGAAATAGTACTCTAGGGTGTGCAGATTGTTTTCAAGGAGTTTTTTCTGTTGCCTCAGGAAAATCACCTTGTATGGCTAATGCAATATCATTAGTGTAAATTTACAAACATTAATTATTGTGAGGATTAATAACATGTCATCACTCTAAGGGCTGAGAAATAGTAAAAATATTAATATACCTCACAATATATTGTAATGTACTGTTATAAAGCAGTTAGCTTAACATATAGGGGAGGTAATATTTGAAATCATTCATTAAATTTAATAGGAGGAACGTCTGAACTGACTGGAAACTTCCTATCATGGTAAATAATGGAAGCACAAAAAGTTAGGAAGTCCCCCCACCTTTTTTTTAAAGAATATTTGGCCTCCAGGTGGTAGAACAGGTTAAGCCAGAGATGTAGGAAAGTTGGCAAGATACCTAATAGAACACCTTGACAGGCTGGATACCGTCAAGTCAGCCGGCCTTGATGGGTTACACCCAAGAGTACTTAGGGAGCTGGAGAGCATCATAGCTCAGCCCCTGGCACGGATCTTTGAGAGCTCTTGGCACTCTGGTGAAGTGCCGGATGATTGAAAGAGGGCCAATGTGGTGCCTATCTTCAAGAAAGGGAGGAAAGTAGATCCAGCAGACTACAAGCCCATCAGCCTGACCTCTATCCTGGGGAAGATCTTGGAAAAGATTATCAAGGAGGCCATCCTTAACAGACTAGCTGAAGGCATTATCCTGAGGGATACGCAGCATGGGTTTGTTGTGGGTAGGTCTTACTTGACCAATCTCATTTCCTTTTATGACAAGATGACCTATCACCTGGACAAGGGGGAAGAGACATTGTATATCTTGACTTTAAAAAAGCCTTTGATCTGGTATCCCACAATCACCTCTTGGCTAAACTGGCTAACTGCGGCCTTGATGTCACCTTGATCTGCTGGCTGGGGAACTGGCTCCGCGGTAGGACCCAGAGGGTGGTGGTCAACGGGAGCCAATTGTCTTGGTGTACTGTGACCAGTAGGGTCCCACAAGGCTCTGTCCTAGGGCCTATATTGTTTAACATCTTCATCAATGATGTGGACATTGGTGTCAGAAGCAGACTGGCCAAGTTCGCCAATGCCACCAAACTCTGGGGTAAAGCATCCACAACTGAGGATAGGAGGGTGATTCAGGCAGATCTGGACAGACTCATGAAATGGGCAAACGAGAACCTGATGATGTTCAACACTGAAAAATGCAAGGTTCTCCACCTTGG
>NW_017729006.1:51374367-51376431 GCF_001723915.1 Gavialis gangeticus | reverse complement strand
CGCTTTGAACACCTTTAAGACGCATTTGGATCCTTATTTTGCTGGGATCCTATGATCCCTGCTGACTTCCTGAACCTGGGGCAGGAGGCTGGACTCAATGATCCTCCGGGGTCCCTTCCAGCCCAAATGTCTATAAAATCTATGAAGTTGCAAGGATATAGAAAGAGCAGGTGTGGCTCTTAATTAGGGGATAAGGAGAGAAGTGTTCAAGGATACATAAGCTGAAGAAAAATAGGGAAGCAAAGGCCTTCTCTAAATGATACAAAGAGATTTAGATACATTACATGAAAAAGTCTGCCATGTTTTTGGGACACTTAGATGAATGTTACAACCATTTCACTTGTTTGTGACTAGCTTGGGTTTTCATAAAATAAAATAATATGAATTACTCATGCTGATAATGGATTTATTTGCAATACAAAATTAGGTGGGGAATAGACTCACACCAGTTCTATGAACTTACAGTGAGTTTGGGGAAAAGCCATGAAGTGGGAAAATGTGTAAGGACTCTGATTTGCAAAACAAAGAACTGTATTCCTTTTCAGATGAGATACTAACACTGCTATGAAATATTAAAGCTTTGAGATGGAAAAGTATCCAGTCATTAGATACAAATGAACATATGAGCAAGCTCAGTTTATAAACTATGGGTAACATTCAAGTAGAAGTATCATATGTTAAAGGGCAGGAAATGTTTACATGGAAAAGGTTTCAATATAAGACTACAGAATAAAAATGGCATACATGGATTAATGAGAGGAAGTAGAATATTTTTCTAACAGAGAAAAGCAGAAACAATTTTCAGGGAGGAGTAAATGTAAAGGAAAGCATTACTAAAAGAAGCTAAAAGCTGAGAAGAAACTTTTGGGGTTAAGTAATTTGTTTCTATTCCATAATTCTTATATCCTTTATTTAAAGAATTCCTCTGTAAAAATTCTCCAAATATTTCCCACCAGATGGCCAGTAGCTCTCTGTAACCAGTATCTTAGTTTGAAAGCAATGGGAAAGGCTGGTTGCTGAGGTAGTCTAAAACTTGGCCCTTTTTTCTAAAACCTGTCCTTTACAGCATATTCTTTAACTAAAAGCCCATTTGTGCAGTGATGAGATAGACCTGCATTGTCTTACCTGAAAGTGTGATTTGGAGAAGTCGCTTTATGCCCTCCCAACCAGGGCACTGATCATCCTGTTGACCATAACAGCTATTATTAGCTCTAGGATGGGGCACTCATCTCCTTGGCTGTTGCCATTCCCTAGTTGTTTCTTAGGCCCAGAGGCAACTGTGGCCTAATAGTTACTTCTGGGATTAAGAAGCCTCTGGGGTGCAGAATGGGAAGCAGATAAAGGGGAAGCTGCCTGAGGTCTGAGATTCTTCGATACAGGGTTTTTAGACAGGTACCCAAAAGAGAGATACCTGAATCAAAAATATATTCATTGTCCCAGTCATAGACCTTGTTAAAATAGTTCAACTGAACTCTCTCGCTATGTGCAGTCTGACCAGTAGGACTGCCGTGACTAGTAGTTCCATATATTGATCACAACAATTAATATGTGACATTTATCATGGGTACAATAGCTCAGTTTCTAGCCAAGGGCCTTTATGGTGTTGGGCACTAGGCACAGGAATAAGAGGAGGTGCTCATTGCCCTTGAACAACTTGGCTATGGACTCTATAAATTCTAGACCTGATTTCCTATTGATTTATAACTTACACAATTGTTTATATTTTTGTCAACTGGAGGCAGAATGCTACCAACTTGAAATAGTGATGGCAGTGTTTTCATCTCTTCTGCATGTTGATACGTGTGACTACATGATGTTCAAAGCCATGGAGGATCAGACTGATGCCTCATCCCTAAAGACATGTTTCAGTGAGATTTTGGATTTTGATGCATAGAGGCCATCATCCATAGCTGAGGAAAAAGGGACTTTGTTGCTGAAGAGAGGTTTTTGATTTCAGGAGGTTTGTTTGTCTTTTGTCTGCTTACCGGTTTAGGGAATTGTTTAGCAAAAGAGCACCATGTTAGTAACCCTAGCATCACTTATGACCAAGTTTCTTCAGGTGTA
>NW_017729006.1:51366948-51369367 GCF_001723915.1 Gavialis gangeticus | reverse complement strand
TCATCCCTAAAGACATGTTTCAGTGAGATTTTGGATTTTGATGCATAGAGGCCATCATCCATAGCTGAGGAAAAAGGGACTTTGTTGCTGAAGAGAGGTTTTTGATTTCAGGAGGTTTGTTTGTCTTTTGTCTGCTTACCGGTTTAGGGAATTGTTTAGCAAAAGAGCACCATGTTAGTAACCCTAGCATCACTTATGACCAAGTTTCTTCAGGTGTAAAATATGATGGAAAAATGCCTTTTCCAATCATTCAGTTTGCCTAAACTATAGCCTAGTTCACCCCATGACAATAATATATGTTTGTGTGATTGTGAGACATGATTATTGTAACTTTCTCTTAGACAGACTCAGAACAGAGTTTTCACATCACTTCAGAATGAACAGCCACATGCCTTCCTAGTCTGATCAAGGCTGAGTACATTATGCCTGTCCTCAATTCCTTACATTCGCTGCTTCAGATTTATTATTAACTGGCATTAGTTTTTTTTCAGAACAACTTAATAGTGTAGGCCCCAGCTTTGTTATTGAACCTTATTGTTATAAGTATACATCACAGCACTCATTGTTTAAATATCTCACATTTGTCTCTTACAAAGGAAAGTATTTTTATATAGATCAGTTTGAATTTTAAGGCAATTTTTAATTATGGCAAAAGTGGGTATTGGTATGTTTAGATGCTGCAAAGAACTGAGAGTGCCTCAATGTGGCAAGGGAAATGTTTATAGATAAATTATTATTATTCTGTCCATCATTTCAGTGCCATGGATACCAAGAGAAAACATTACCATCAAACACTTTTAATGTCTACTGAAACTATGTGAAAAGTTACTGTATATTTGAAAAATTCTTAATGTGAACAAGATATGCTAAAAAGGTAAGACTTGAGGCTTAAATCAGATTAAATCACTAATCTGTATTTTATCATAAAAGGAATGAGGAAAGCCTTGAATTCCTCTTCTTTCTTCTGCTACATATCTCAAGCCATTACTGCCAACCTATCAAATAAAAACTGCAGCTTCTAAAAGCTAAAATTGCAAACACTACAAGTCATGTTGCAGTTGACATGAAAACAACCATTGCTGGCATATCTTGTATTTTAACAGCTGACTATTCTCTCCCTGACATTTTTAGTAAAGTTGAGCAATATCCAGATTCCAGCCTTGATACCAATCGGCACAGCAACATTCATCTTAAGATGACATCTGTTGAGAATTTTTCAATAACTTAATGGTTATAAAGCATGTGAGGAGGGGGATAATAGAGGGATTATGACATAAAAATGCTAAAGCCCTTGTGGGGGAACTGCTGCACATAAAGTTTTGATTTGGTAATTCAAACTAATGCAGTTTGTAGTCCTCTAGAGAGAGAGCAATAATGGTGCACAATATGCTCTTAAACACTGATGCATAACACATTGTGCTAGAGCCACAAGGCACTGTACAACATCATTACAGTGCAGGGAGAAGGAGCAACTGTAGGAGTCTCTTTCACAAAGATCTAAATGCACAGGTGATATACAATGCTATTCCTTTCCTTTCTATGCTCCTTAATCTACTCCTAGAATGTCCTAGGAAAACACAGCATTTATTGTTAATGTGATAATATGGTAAGCCTAAGAGTTGTTAGCCCCCTCCCCCCCCCAAAAAAAAATCAGTGTTATGCACTCCATGGTGGATTTCAGTCAGTTAGTCTTTCAGTAGACAAATCTAGAGTATGTGTAAAATATAAAATTGGAGGGTTTTTTAATTCTACTAAATTTGGGTGTATGAAATGCAAGCACAATCAATTAAAGCAGGCAGATAATTTTAAAATGTTTCATCATTTGAAAACATTTGATTCTTTTAATTTTTTTCTCTTTACCATTGCTATAATTAGTAATATCAGTATCACCACAATATTTTTAATTTGCATGGCATGTGTTGCTAGAAGTAACGCTAGAAGTAATTTTAAAATGCAATTTTGTATTAGCTCTCCATTACTTCCAATTATTTTTGGAACTTAGGGTCACAAAACAAATCTCACTGAATGATAAATTGTTTGTACTGGTACAGAGCAAAAAAAAATCAACTGTACAAAGTGGTCATAGAAGATACATCTTACATGTATCTTCTTTGAACCAAAAAGAATATCAGATGTGAAAAACTCCATTATTTGCTTGCTATAATAATGCATTATTTTAGTTATCTAATTCTTCTTGTGTATTCAAGAATATAACCCAGATTTTTTAAAAACCTTCCCTTCCTGAAGAAACACATATAGGAAATAAGAACCATTGTGTATTTTCACAAGAAGTCTTATACAATTGCTACTGAATTCAGAGGGAAAAAATGGAAAGAAAAATAATTTATTTTTCAAAATAAATTTAAGGTAACTTTTGGGGTGGGTGTGGGGGGTTCATTCATTTCCAACCAAATGATCA
>NW_017729006.1:51363268-51366937 GCF_001723915.1 Gavialis gangeticus | reverse complement strand
TGGGTGTGGGGGGTTCATTCATTTCCAACCAAATGATCAAAAAGACTGACAAGGAAAAAATCATCAAAACACTAACTGAACTAGACTCCCCATTTAAATAGAATGAACATTGCATTAGGATCATCATGAACATACTTACACCAGTGTTTTCTTTTATGAGTCAGCCGCCATCGAAATTTGAAGGACAGTTGATAAAACACAAGAGAGAGATTAGCCCTTGAGCTCCCTAGTGCCATTCAGGGTGTGTGAGTTTTGAGAACTGGAGGTGGGAGTGTCAGGGTCAAAATGCACCTCATATCTATGTACACTTTTGCTATGGTTCTAGCTACTTGTTTCAAACTGTCTAATAGCAGAAAGCTCAACTTTATGCTATTTTGTTTCTTTCCGTTCTTTGTTCTTTTCTTGTTCTGAGGTTGCTCCAAATCCCCTTAAGTCAATGGAAGTCTTTCCATTGAACTCAAAGGCCCTGCGATCATACCTTCTCTTGGAAATTTTCTCGTGTACCAAGATTTTTCTAAGGGATAAATTGTGTTTCTAGGCACAGTCTTCAATAAGAGGTGTATGTAAGCTATATGATCCCAGGAGCAGCATTGGAAAGCATTGCTTTTTAAAGATATACTTCTGAAGCACAATTCTACCACCAGTCAGAAAGCAGTGTGGCAAAGACAAGGTTCCACATTTTCTCTTTTCCATCATTTGTAGAGTGGGTGTATCAAGGAGCAGGGATTGCACTCATCTTCACAGCCAGGCCCCCAGTAATGCTGCCAGTTACAGCATGCATTTTGGCCACACAGTGCGTTGGAGTTGGAAAGATGTGTTTACTCCCCTGCTTGGCTAGGTAAGGTATTTATTCATCTGGCCCTCAATAAATAGTTTCACCAAAAATGCCAGGGGGCTTATCTACTATGATGAGAACAGCACACTCTATGTTTTGAAGGAAAATTTTGTGACACAAATTAAGCCATCTTTTTAAGTATGTTGTCACACATTCATATAACAGAATTATAAAAAAGTGTGTTCCATAGTGAGGAAAAGTATATGGAATATATGTAAATCTGTTTATGTTTTCTTTATATGTAGTATTGTAATCCCTAGAATGAGAATCTGCTGCATTGTTCCATTGCCAAAGTGATGTCTACAAATGAGAGCTTAGGGAATAGCTGCAGGCTTTCTGCTGAACTCAGCCAACAAGCCATCATGGTCTCCAGTCTGAGTTTCTGAATGGAGAGAGGAGAGGATTTATAAATGCAGAAATATTTGTTTGTCCTCCATCAGAAGAAAAATAAGGTCCCCTACCACTAGATTCTATTTTCATTTACAAGCAAGAATTTGAAATGAATATAATAAATTCATTATTTCCACAGTCTTTTAATAGGCATTTATTTACAGAAGTTCTGCAGTTTTGCATGGCTAATTATTCGTGCAAACTAAAATGCCTTTTCATTGCACAGGGGCTAATGTTAACATTGCAAGTACTTTGTGTGTATATAAAATAAATTAGGTAATCATGCACATACATATACAAACACAACCATATATATGCCTGTGTATGTAATTGTTTTATATATACACAAATAAATATATTTTTACTCATAACTCTTTCCAAAGATGGCTTGCTATAATGGCATTACTAGGATTTTTCCCTGTTTAATATAAAAAGCCACCCAAAAATAAAAAAAACCCACAAGCTTAAAATGGAAGTCAATTAGTAGCTTAGCAATTTCTCATTAGACAGTTCAGTTAATGTTCTGATGATTTATTCCTCACATTCTTTTTGATCACCTGGTTGGAGATGAGTGAACCCCCCAAAAGTTATCATATCATTATCGTCTTGAAGAATAAAGTATTTTTTCCCATTTTTTCTCTGTCTGAAATACTAAGGGTGTTCCAGTGAAGATGGACTTTTAAGTACTAAACAGTTTGTGCATCATGGATCAGTTCTTATGGACAAAGACAGAAATTTAGTGTACCCAAACAACATACTTAGTGATTTATATCATGGAAATTGTATTCATTAAGGGGTAGATTGTACCTGACTGTGACTTCTATTATGTATGTAAGCAGGGGCATAAGGAGAAATAAGAACAACCCTTCCCCTGCCCCCTCCAGACACCCATGTATGGGCCCTTTATTTGTTGGGTCTTTGTAGTCAGTGGAACTATGACAATTTACAGACTCTATTTTTGTTCATGGGGAAGGATAAAATACAGAGAGAGATTTCCTATGCTCAAATATTAGCACAAGGCATGCTTTTTTAATGACTATGTATATGTAGCCATGGCTTGTAGCAATATTAGGGAGTACTTATTATGATATTTAAAAGACAGTATAGTATCTGTCAATTAGTAGGTAACTTTGAAGGCCCTGGCTATAGAGAGAAATTCTTGTACATCATAACAAGTATTTTGTCTCTTCCGAGAAAAAGGAAATAAACATTTATAGTATTTTTATATCACTGCCATAATGGTTCTGGTTTAGAATTGTGATATTACAATATGACAGGAGTTTCACAATGAAGTGATACTGTACATTCTGGACTATTTTCAGTCAATCAGAATGCAGAATTACCTTTTCAGAGCTGCTATTTTATTTTATAAGAAAGCAATATTCCCTTAGAAATCATTTGCTACCAGCAGTTCTACTTTGTTAGTTAACTGTCTGAGGGGAATCCAAGACTAGTTATGGCTCAAATATAATCATAAAGTGTGCAAACAATTGCTTTTAAAGGTAGTATTCCTTCAGGAACTCATATTCAGTGGTTTGTAACTGAATGGGTGTATTTAAGAAAAGAGGATTGTAGTCAAAACACTGCAATGGAAAATATTTTCCCCAAGTCAGAAGGCGGGACCCACTCTATCAAGTTTATAATTAAGCAATAATCTCAAGAAACGCAGTCATTACCAGCAGTTAATGACTACTTTGTTGGTTAACAGCTCAACGTGAAGCTGAAGATTGTTAACACTCTATCAAACTCCTTGTTAAGTGTGCTAAGTTTTTATTTAAACACACTGGGATCGCAGCTGGAAAGCTGTGGGGGCAATCAGGCAGTCCCTGGTGGCTAATGACCAATTTTTTTCCATCACTCAGAACATAAGGCACATTCCATTATGTTTATATAATACTTGTTAACTACAGATGGCTGGTGCCACCCTATTTTGGTACGTTGTGTGACATGGATCTGACCTCAGTTGTGTACTGGGCTGTAGTCACTGTGCATACCCTTTTTTGTCAGCAAAAGCAAAATGTGGCTTACCAAAAACTTTATTTTAGGGTCTTTAAAGGAAATGGGGAAAATGGACAAAATATTCACAGTGAAAGTCATAATAATAAAAAGGACATGTACCTAAATGGCCTGATGTTCAAAAGTGCTGAGTTACTATATACCTAAATGAAATCCGAGGAAGTTGGAAGTGCTTGCAGTTGTGCACTTACCATACAGTTTACTTCAGTGGAAATTCCTGGACGCCAATATTCTGTATGAAAGACAATTTGATCTAGCCTCACTGTAAGCGTTTCCCCTTGGGCCGAGTCCCTCCTGCCCAAATTCCTTGGGGAAGGGACCGTGGCCTCCCAGCTCACAAAGGGCTCACCCAACCCGGACGTGCGTATGCGCTGGCCTCACCTGCCACAACTTGCTGTTACCCGATATGCTGTTCAGTTGGTGCGGCG
>NW_017729006.1:51362392-51363257 GCF_001723915.1 Gavialis gangeticus | reverse complement strand
GAGGGCTCCTCCACCCCTACACCCTCGCCCAGGCCTCCTGTCCCTTGGGGGGCCGCGGGCCCCACCAAGATAAGGTACGATAAAGTCCAAAAAACGTATGAAAAGGAAACTGAAAATCCCGGCCCTGCTCCCTACGGGCCCTGTGCTGCACCCTGCGGCACCTTGGCGTCTTCAACCTTCTTAGGCCTCCCGCCTGGTGTGCGGACCCCTGCCCCAGGGTCCTGCCTACCCCAAAAGGTCCAGCCACTCCGTCCGCTGGCCCTGGTCCACTGGGGCGCTGTTGCTTCTGCGGCTCTCTTGGCCTCTGCAGTGTCTGCTTCTGCTGCCTCGGGTGCCGCTGTCCCCGGACTCACTGCTCCCAACCGCGCTGCCTCCGGCCTGTCTCTGGCAGCTCTGCTGCCTTCGGGCCTGGCTTTCTTGGCTCCTGCGCCTCCGGACCCATCACTCTCGGCTCCGCCGCCGCCACCACTGCCAGACCCATCTACCTTGGCTCCGCAGCTCCTGGACCTGTCACTCTCGGCTCCACTGCTGCCGCCGCTGCTGGACCTGTCTACCTTGGCTCTGCAGCTCCTGGACCCATCACTCTCAGCTCCGCCACCACCGCCGCTGCCGGACCCGTCTACCTTGGCTCCGCAGCTCCTGGACCCATCACTCTCGGCTCCGCCAACGCCGGCGCTGTCGGACCCGTCTACTTTGGCTCCGCAGCTCCTGGACCCATCACTCTCAGCTCCGCCAACGCCGGCCTCATCTGTCCACACCGGCGCTCCTTTTGAATGGGCCCGGGTAGCCCCGGCGCCTCCCACTTCTGGGTTCCTGCAAGGTTCAAATTCCCACCGCTTGTCGCCGCCACTATGTGCAAGCGGCG
>NW_017729006.1:51352800-51357392 GCF_001723915.1 Gavialis gangeticus | reverse complement strand
TTCTGGGTTCCTGCAAGGTTCAAATTCCCACCGCTTGTCGCCGCCACTATGTGCAAGCGGCGTCGGCTTGCGCCGGTCTGGGTTCCCTCCCAGCCCGGCGCCTGCTCTCCTCCCTTACATTCACATTAGCAATAATCAATTGGCTTGACAATCACCTTGCTGGGGTCATTTGACCCCAGTACTCTTTCCTGCCATCGCAGGAGGTCGGACTTGATGATCTGCTCAGGTCCCTCCCGACCCTACTATGAACCTATGAATAGTAAATTTAGTTTTAATCAGAAGCTGATTTCCTCTGATTGTCCTGAAAGAAGTGTTTTACTCTGTTGTTCAGGCTGGCTAGAAGCAAATTTTGCAAACACTATGGAGTCACATTTTGGATAGATATATTAAATGAAAAGAAAAGCCATAACTCTGAATTTACTGCTATT
Organism: Gavialis gangeticus; assembly: GCF_001723915.1. Classification (NCBI taxonomy): domain Eukaryota; kingdom Metazoa; phylum Chordata; order Crocodylia; family Gavialidae; genus Gavialis; species Gavialis gangeticus. Next base: position 51,356,964 of record NW_017729006.1, on the reverse strand, counting down.
TTACTTTGGAATTTTCTGGGGCTCCCAGCTGTTTTCCTTTATTCCGCTCCATACAGTAAGTGCTACTGCATTTCTGACTTACTGTAACTTCCCAGCCAGAAAGTGGAATTTTCAGTATCACCGAAAAGGAATTAAACCTCTGATATAGGTTAGATTTGTTGAAGGGTGACAAGCGAAGGATAAGAGGATAAGAGGAATGGGAATCATGTATGGGTTTGTTGACTTTGTTGAAATATCCACAACAATCAGGAGACAGTCAAACAAATTCTGTCTAATCAACCCAATAACTTATTATCAAAAGAATCTATTTCTTTGTCACGTCTGTCAGTGTAATCTGGAATTCATTATCATATTAATGTCATGACTGGGCTCCTCTGGACCTCTGAGTTTTGTTTGTTGAAGAGCTTCCTGGGGCGTTCGGAGAAACAAAGAGCGCTCTTTGGAACATGAGGCATTCAGAGTGTCGTACAGATGGGCCCTGGCTCTTTGTTCCTCTCTGCCTGGGAGGCTGTTATGGGAAGCAGCCAACCTGCAGTCTGTCACAGTGAACATTGTCAAGTCATTGTGTACTTTTAATTGTTACTATGTACATGGAATCTGAAAGGTCGCTCTGGATATATAGTACAAGTGCACAGAGCCCTTTGCCAGACCAAACAGCTGTCCTGTGGTGTTCCCATATTCAGCTCCCGTCACCTTTGGCTCAATGAAGGATCCTTCTGACAGAGCAATTAAAACATATGATTTATTTACTAAACAGTTAATAAGGAAATCTTAGAAATGCACTCTTTCACCACTTCATTGTTTCCCATGTGGCTGTCTTAACAGGTCCTTTTATATTTCAGCAATTATTCCTGCCCCAATAATATTATAGGCTTTGCAAGATTAATTAAACAGCCGACAGCAAAGTACAATAACAACCTCAAAATACAATCAGAAAGGTCAAACCATATACCAAATTTGGCTTTCAGACACTTACTGATAAAATAAAACTTCCTAGTTTTGCCTGGCCTGCAAGGGATGTATTATCTTCAATAAAGAGAATGTATGTGAATATTTCTTAAACAGACTTTGCATACTGCTATATTTATGTGCAGTATAAAAGAATCAGCTTTGTAGGAAATTTTTATTGTATATGGTGTGAGTAATCCTTGGCAATAGAAGCATTGCACACCAGGGAGCCTAGAAGATGTATTCAGTCTTGATATGCTAATACTTTTTTTCCCACAAAAAGTATCATTCTTATTAATAGATATTGAATATTAATATGATGTTATTTCTTAACTTTGCCAGGTAAATTTGTCTCGGCTAGTTTAGTAAGAATGCATGCAATTGGCCGTAATAATAATTAACAAATATTTTAAAACAAACACCTATCTAATTTTTTGAGACATAAAAAAGGTATTTGCATGCTGCCTGGCTATGCATGTCTGAAAACGTCGTATAAAAGAAGTCGCAACACAGTTATTGCATTTTGCATTAAATAGTCATTGGGGAAAATAAATCTTGGGAGCAGAAACCAGGTTTCTTAACACCATATTCTACCTGCTTGAAACTCCTATGCAGGAGGGATGCACTAGATGCCCATTATTTTACTATCTGGAAATCTTTCTAGTGGCAGACATCATTAAACTACTTGCAGGAAAGGCTTGTTGGCAGATATGGCCCCAAATCCTTAAAAGGACAGAAGGCCTGCCTCTGTTTGGAGAGAAACTAAAACCTAGTGGATTCTTAGTAGCAAATCTCTGGTCTCTGACTCTCTCTTTAGAAAAATGAAAGCTTTGTACAATAATGAGTATTCTCCAGCTCTCTGTTACTGGCCCAAACCTCCCTATCAGACACCTGCTGACTCTACCCAATGTCAGTCGTCTCCTGAAATCATACTTCTCTCATGACATCTCTCACCACAAATCCATTTTTCATGGAAGCATGGAGTGGGCATTCTTTCTCAGGTGTGTTTACCAAATGCCAGAACCCCCTCTCATTTATACTGATACATTTCCTTTGGGCCAGATCTCGGCCTCTGTTTCTGAAATGAACTGCATGGCATAGGTTTCCAAGGAGTCACCAGTGTAGTCAGGGTAGATAAACTCATTGTTACAAGAAAGAGACCCCAGGCTTTAGTTTTAATTACAAAAAGTCTAGCCAGGTTTATTATCTCTAGACAAGCCTAGACACTAACATCCATGACCAGCTGGTGCTAGCCAGGTCATCTGCAGGCATGGTACAGGCATAATCATAGCCTTTGAGCCCTGTATAATGCATTAAGGGTTCCTATGCCCCCTTTTATACACCAGTCAAAACTTCATGTTTATAACATACACACCCTAGTTCTCACCAATTAGTGCACCCTTTTCATCAGACAGGGGTGCCTGTCTGGCAAGTCATGTTGTTTTGGTGTTCTGTCCTGGCTTTATCAATTCATTCTCTATCTGTTGCCCTTGGAGGCACCTCTAAACTTACTTTTCCAGAACTTCTCTACAAGCCATAGATGGTATGCCTAGTTTTGTATTTTTTCTGGCCTACTTCAGCTCATGCTGTCAGCAGGGTTTCTGTGTGATTTTTGTAAGCATTGATCAATGGTTGTATTAATCCATACTCCCCTGAGGCTTGCATAAGGTAACACTGTATAATGGCATTACTCCAGATTTGCATCAGTTCAAGTGGTACATTGGGTAAAATGCACAAATGGCCTTAGGAGCAGGGACCAAAACTCAGGACTCCCTGCCAGCATAGCGCCCACCTCCCAGAGGAACTGTTTTCTTAAGAATGAGGTTTCCTTCTGCTTGTTCTCCTTCTAACCCCATGACAGTTTCCCTCTTACTATGTCATGGGTCATCTTCAGTAGGGCTAAGTATGCACTTAGCTAGGTTGAATATGGTTTGGCTACTGGGACATATTGTTGATGCAGAAGTTATGTGGGTTCAAACCCCCTGAGGCTGAAGGGCCCTCAGATTCAGGTCTCCCTTGTTTTGGGAAAGTACTTCCCCTCTATGCGACATTAGTCAGGCCACAGCTGGAGTACTGCATCCAGTTCTGGGCGCCGCACTTCAAGAGGGATGTGGACAACATGGAAAGGGTCCAGAGGAGGGCCACTCGCATGATTGGGGGCAGCAGGGCAGGCCCCACGAGGAGAGGCTATGGGACCTGAACCTGTTCAGCCTCCACAAGAGAAGGCTGAAAGGGGATCTAGTGACCATTTACAAACTAGTCAGAGGGGACCAGCAGGCATTGGGGGAGTCCCTGTTCCCCTGAGCACTACCAGGAGTGACTAGAAATAATGGTCACAAGCTGACAGAGGGTAAATTCAGATTAGACATCAGGAGGTGCTACTTCACTGTCAGGGCGGCTAGGATCTGGAACCAACTTCCAAGCGAAGTGGTGCTGACTCGTACCCTGGGGGTCTTTAAGACAAGGCTTGACAATCACCTTGCTGGGGTCATTTGACCCCAGTACTCTTTCCTGCCATGGCAGGGGGTCAGACTTGATGATCTGCTCAGGTCCCTTCCGACCCTACTAACTATGAAACTATGAATACTATGTTACTGGAGGAGGAAGATGCTTCTGTTCTTCGGATGTAGTCATCCAGGTTGATCTCTCCATGATTAAGTTCTAGGACTTCTTTAAGATAGCTATGTCTTGAACCATGAGGATCAAGCAGAATTACAACCAGAAAATGCATTTTAGCAGAGGTTAAAACTTTCCACTGAGATAATAGAGAGCTTCATGCCTCCTGGGTGAGACACAATCAGTCTTTGAAGGTTCCTAAATATTGTATATTGAAGAAAATGGAAGCACCCTACAGTTATGCAGGGATAAGCAGATTGAACCTTTAGAGGTCCATGAGCCTCTACTATGCTGCATTTGTACAAGTTAAATAAAATCTCTCCCTGTACCTGCTCACCTTAGCAGTGAAGATATGGACCTATATATACAACTTCAGTCAGGGCTAACAAGACTGCATATAATGTGCATTACCCTGAGAGAAGACCACTTGTGGCTACTGAACTGGGTGATTCCCTTAATTTGAGAGTGGTTTTCAATAGCTTTTCTGCTTAGATGTAGGGAATAGTTTATGAAAGGATGGGAAATCTACTATAGGTACGTTTAAATCTGCAGATAAAAAAAGAAAACTCTCTCTGCTCTTTTTTTTCCATTTTATTGTAG
>NW_017729006.1:51340899-51347800 GCF_001723915.1 Gavialis gangeticus | reverse complement strand
GTGGTTTTCAATAGCTTTTCTGTTTAGATGTAGGGAATAGTTTATGAAAGGATGGGAAATCTACTATAGGTACGTTTAAATCTGCAGATAAAAAAAGAAAACTCTCTCTGCTCTTTTTTTTCCATTTTATTATAGTAATAAACTTAAAAGTCTGTGTGTGAGGATGATTTTTTTTATATTGCTACTACTGCAGTACTTAGGGATCCCAAACATGTAACAGAAGCCTATTGGGTAAACCCTGTTTAAATCCATGGATTAAGACCAATACAAATGGAATGAAGTTAAATTTGATTTCGTTGGCTTTGTCCATGTGTTGTGATTAACACATGTTTTCTCTAGCACAATTCTAAAGTACACCTGCCCACACACACATTCCACCATTGTTTTAATTTGTATTATTGGTTGGGGCTGTGTACTGTATAGCCTGTGCCTGTTAAAAACACTTTAGCTTCAATCATTTCCAGGTCATTGTGGATGAAAGTTACCAACACATCCAATGCACTCTCACAGTGTGGCAGGGCACTTTTGGTGCCTGCCACTTTACAAGCAGCAGAGCAGCCTGCAGCAGGTTGCACGCCTAATCAGGAGTCACATGGCCAGCAGGAGGCTACCTGATTGGGAAGTGGGACATGTTGCCTGATAGAAGAGCAGCCCCCGAGTAGTAGGGCCAATAGTTTGCTGCAAGCAGCCAGAGGAGGAACATCACCCAGTTGGAGCTGCTTCTCACTTGACATCTTGGAGGTACAGAACACGCTGCCCTAGACAGGTGGTCAGGCCGGCTTTGTGCTTCAGCCTTGGGACATCCCCCTGTCACACACAGTTACCTCAGCTTGCAGAACTCTTTAGTTCTTGGGCAAAAAGTCCCCATCCTGCCCTAGCCCCTTTCACAGCTATGCCCCCTCCTCATTTGCTCCAATATAATGTCCCACTTCAACCTTTTCCTCACTAGTGCCCCACCTCACCTTGGAACCTGGTAGACTGTGATTTGATGTAAGAGGGAGGGAACAGCTGCCGGAGAAGCTAGGGGCCATTTTTAAGGAAGGCCATTAATAAAGCAGCACTTAAAAAAGGCCTTTTCATTGGAAATGTGGACAACATTAGTTTTAAACATCCAGAGATTAGTTGATTCTTTTATGAGCTAAGGTTGCCAGATCATTTTTAATGTCATGCTTTTGTCCCACTTGCTTATTAATTGACCTAGAATCTAAAATAGTTGAACCAGGGACTCACCTTGAGAACACAATGGATAATTTGCTAATATCACAAGTTTAAAATGAAAAACCCCTAACAAAACTCTAAAACTGTTTGCTATTTCGGTAAACCTATCAGAATGGGACTTAATCACTCATTTATATTCATTCTTTCCCCAGGCTGTGTCCAAAGTTGTTTCTGAATAAACAATAAATAGGATACCAGTCAAACTTGGATTCTGTCTCAGGAATCTAAAGGGAGACTTTACATGATCCTAGAGTGGGATTTTTCAAATCTTCAGTGTTAGTCTGAATTTACACTCAGAAATGTCAGTTATCAACATAAATGGGAACTGAGGTGGGCCAAGTCCCTCTCTCAATAGCTAGAGGATGTGAGAGGGTATACTTTATGTTATATTTATTCTCCATGCATCTTTTACAGAGCAGGGGGGAGTTGTTTTTGTTTAGGTTTTTTTAATAATATACCTTTCACAAAAATAGTGCAAATAGAAACTTAGCCTACATGGCCACATCCAGCTGAGTGTAGACACTTGCTTCCCTGGGGACAAGAACCATTGTGCTGCTGCTACTTGTCCCTGGGGAACACCCATGCCACATGACCTCTGGCGTGCAGCAGGTTACCCCAGGTGGGGTAGGGAAGGCTGGGACCAGCACTTTGCTGGCCCCTGAAGCCTTACCTGGTGCCTTGGGGGCTAGAGAAGCTGCAGCCATAGTGCTCCTGCAGCTGGGAGCCTGGCCAGTAGTCGGAGTTTGGCTCTGGCTGTCCGGCTTTGGTTTTGGGCAGCGCACGCTGCAGCCATGTGCGCTGCCCCACATTTGTTCTGTGTGGGGTTTTTTGACCCTGGGATCTCCTGGGGTCAAAAAAAGCCACCGGCTACAAGACAGCAGCACAGGGAATGCCTGAATGTGCAGTGTGTGGTGCCACAGACTGGCTGGCAGCGCCACATACCACACAGCCAAGCTCATCTGGACACGGCCTGTGGATCAGACATGATATGAGAAATGCTTCCATGTAACAACTCTGAGTTTTTTCCTTCACTTCATTGAACTGAGAGGTAGGTTGAGTGAAACCTCATATTGAACCAGTCCATATTTTTCTATGATTGCATGATTCTATCTGTATGAACTGAGGGTTTAATCCACAGTCACTTGCACAAAGTGGGACATGTCATTTACCTGTTGGGAAGTCCTGAATGTATTTGTTGAAGTCTGGAATGATTTACAACCGGACACCCTCCTTGTACAGCTTGACAAAAGCTGATGGTAGAAGGAAGATATTTAGTATCTTAAAAATAATCTAGAAATATGTACCTGATATGGTTTTTTGTAAGTGCCAGAAATACAATGAACTCGCAGGATTTTGAACTTAATGGAATAAAGTTTTACATATCCCAGATTCCTACCAGTATTAGCAAATATTACCAATATCAAAATAGTTTACACACCTCTGCAAATAATCCATTGCTGTACACTAATGGCTAAACATCTACACCACAGTCCTAACATCCATCTTGGATCTACTCTGTAAGTCAGAGCTTACTGAACATGCCCATGGTCTCTTTCAGGCAGTCACATGGCTCCTCTGCATAATCATTAGAATACTATGTAATCTAAAGTAGATATTAATTGGCTCTTTCAATATGTTAGGACATTGTGGATGGCAGATAACAAAGGCATTGTGACATCAGCTACATATGCTGTTGCACTGAAGTATAATAAGTTATTGGGACAAGGCCATAACAGACCGTGAGAGTAAAGCCCATGTATGTTTCACAAGTCAATGCATCTTCACAGATGTGTGTATCATCCTACTAGCCTGAATGCACTGATGTTTTCATTTGTTTGTGCTGTAGAAGACTGGTTGCTCCCTGATTGAGTGTGTCAGTTATGTTGTGATTTTTCTGATACTGTTAATGCTTGTCTGCTTACTTGCATTTTATGAAGGATAGTTTAACTTTTTAAAACCATTTGAACATACAGATACCCCAAAGAACATCCAGTAGAGCCTACAAATTAAATTTCAGGTTTTTATATAAGGCCTAAAGACAAATTATTTTTAAAAGTGTGTTTCAGTTGGGAAGAAATTTACATGAACACTACTATACACCAAGTGAATTTTCTTAATTCAGTCACTTAATGACAGTACAGATATACTGTATAGATATGCTGCATCTCAACACCCCAGACACTAATACATAATGAATATTAATGAAATTCAAGTGAAATGCAACAGTCTGAGTTTTATTTAACTTTGTCTGTGGAAAATGTTTAAAAATGACCTACAAAGCAGTGGACCCACACACCAGTCACACCATCACGGTAGAAAAATATCCCTCATTGAATCATTATTTTTGAAATCCTCCAGAGTTTTAGTAATGACTTGCACAACTCTTGTCAAATGGATAGTTTTATCTTTATACCAAAAGCTCTAAACACATTGTATTTGCCTCAGAAATAAACTGCAGTTGTAACACTGAAGAATTTATAAGCGATCAACAGAAATAGATCCTTAGAGTTCTCTGTGTATACTGGAATCCCTCTGGAGACCTGGTTTTAAATTCTGACTCTTTTGGCTCCTATAAAATGTGGGGAGCCTGCTCCGATACACTGGAAATCCAGCGCATCATGCTGGATTTCCTGAAGCACGGAAATTGGCGTACATCGTGTATCAGCGTCATTGTACATTCCTGTGCTGACAACATGGCCACAGAGTGTTTTGAAATAAAACACATCAGATGAGCCCCACAACCATTTTTTCAGCACAGTGATGCATGGTGATGCTGATACACATGATACGTGGGTGCTTTTAATTAGCACAGCTTGCTAATTAAAGCACCCAGCACCACATCCCAATGCCCTTAGAGACTGGTCAGATATGGTTTTGGAGAGGGTGCTGGGAGTCTATTGTGGGTGCATCTACACAAGTTGCTATGGCACAGTAGCAATGATTGCTCATTGCTATGGTGCAGTATTGCTGGGGAAAAAAATGTGGCCGGCAATGGTAGTGAGCAGTAATGCCAGTTACTGTGCAATCTTTTAGTACTTGCTTATGCAAGTACTATATGATTATGCAGTAACAACTGTGAAGTTCCCACATGTGTAGATGCAGCCAGTATATATTTATTATGAAGTAGTAAGTATAAGGCATCTACATCATGCTGCTATGCATATGTGAATGAAAATGGTCTGAACCTGAAGTTTCTGTTCCATGAGATCAAGCACGACAGGCATTTCAAATACAGCTACATAGCATTAGATGCATCTCTTTGCACCACCCTGCACAAAAGCAATTTTGGGCATTTACACACAGACTGAATTCTATTTCCACCTGTGGAAATAGAAGAGGATCACCAAGGTATGCACCCCAGCAGGAAGTGCAATGGGGGAAAATAATCCTTCCACATGTTAGCTCGAATGCCTTAATGTTAGGGCATTTACCCAGACACCAGAAGATCCCACTTCAACTTTCTTCTTACCCAGAGAGAATTTGAACCTGCCTGTCTCATTTGCTTCCTAGTGAAGTACTCTAACCAGCAGGCCATGGGCTAGGAAGGAAGTATGGATCTCATTGAACCGCACACTCTCTTATTTACTGTCCCCCACCTGAGCCTACCTATAACCTATCAAGACTGTCATACTGCCAGTGGTGATTTTCAAAACCTGGCCAGACAAAGCTTTGGCAGGGGTGATCTAGTTGGGGATGATCCTGCTTTGAGCAGGGGGTTGGACTTGATGACCTCTTGAGGTCTCTTCCAACCCTAACTTTCTATGATTCTATGACTATCCAACGTGAAATGAACAAATGGTTCTGACAGAAAAATGTCTTCATCATTAGGTTACAGATGCTCCATCCATCTTTCTTAACTTTAAGAAGCTGTTTAAGTGCCATTGATTTTTCTCTCTTCCTACCTCATTTCACAGGAGCATAAGAATGGGTGAGTGAGAAGGGCGCTAGCCCTGGGTTCCCACCTAGAGCAGGGGTCAGAATGGCAACTCCCCAGGGAGACTGTAGTGCTGCAGGAGCAGCAACCTCATGCCATGGGTACAGCAGCAGCAGCTGGGTGCAGGGACTCAACACCACTGATGTAGCAGCAGCAGAGGCAACAAGTGCTCTGCGTCAGTAGCAACTAGGAACTTTGAGTCCCCTCTTCCCCCCTGCTTTCCAGTGCTTGGCATCCTTCTGTGCCCCCCCCTGCAGGGTTTTGCCCCACCTAAGGCACAAACTTGCTAGTTATACCTCTGCAATTTAAAATCTTTTTCTTTCTTCCCAGTGCTCTAACTTTCCTTTCCCGCAGTTAAGTTCTACTTTCCTTCCCAAATATCACTAAATATTAATTCTGCTACCCCCACAGACCTATGAGAATTCTTTTAATAGTTATAAGAAGTGCTATACCTGGTCAGACCAATATCTAACCCAGTATCTTGTCTCAGACAGCAGCAAGTAGTAGGTACTTTAGACGGAGAGTATATAAATAGAGCATATGTACAGTGGTCTACTCTCTGTCATACTTTCCCTGGCATTACCTGTCATTAGTTTAGGGATGTTAGGGGAAACATCTCTGGCTGTTCTACTTCATAGCTATCAATGGACCTGTCCTCCATACATTTGTCTAATCCCTTTTTGATCTCGGTTATACATTCTGCCTCTACAATATCCTTTGGCAATGAGCACCACTGCTTAACAACATGCAGTATAAAAAAAGTACTTCTTCTTGCTTTTTTAAACCTAGCTGCTGTTAATTCCAGTAGCCTTCCCCTAGTTGTTTTATTCTGGGATTTGGTGTCAAGACCTCCTGGGGCTCAAACCCAAGTTGTCTAGGCAAAGGGTTGTACCCTTCAGTACCAGCAAGGAGCAGTCAGTGTGGCTCCCATGAGGGAGCATGTGATCCAGGGGAAACAATGGAAGGCACAAGTCCTCAACAGGAGGGCTATAAAATCCTCCCACTTGTCCTGGGGCCTTGTTTTGGTAGCCTGGTTATTTGGGAGTTTCCTACCTTGCTTCTGTCTTGCTTCTGCCTCAGACCTTCCTGTTCTGCTTCATGTCTTGCTCCAGCCTTGCCTTAGCCTTGTTTCTGCATCACTCCTGCCTTGGATGCCAGTACCTTGCTCCCATCTACTCTATTGTGTGTTATAGATTCCCTAGCTCCTAACCGCTGGTCTGGCCTCAGCTTGAGCTTCAGCTCATGGAATTATGGTATTGTAGACCCTCAGCTCCTGAACCTTGACTCCTCGTGTCTAGGTTGTACCAATGACTGTTCCCTATTCATTTCTTCTACACCTTTGTGATTTTGTAGACATGTATTGTACATATTATAGACATGCATTCCCCCATACCCTTCTCCTATTGAAACTGAAAAGACGTAGCTTTTTCCAGAAGCTGCTCCATACCACTGATCATCCTTTGTTGTCCTTTTCTGTATCTTACCTAATTCTGGTATATCTTTTTGAGACGAGAATTCAATTAAAATCCATTGTTCATGCACACATATGCACACACATGCCATGTGTATAGATTCCTGTTCTATTGCTGCTTCTTCCTTTAGCATTGAGCCTCAGTTTCATCTCCAGTTGTTTCTCTTCCTCCTTCCCAGGCTGGTACTGAATGAACCTGAGGAAGGGTGAGGGTCATCCTGGGGTTTCTTCACATCCCTGTCCTAGCCAGAGGGAGAGAAGGCAAAAAAAAAAAAAAA
>NW_017729006.1:51339910-51340889 GCF_001723915.1 Gavialis gangeticus | reverse complement strand
GCTGGACTCGTTTGAGTCCCATTTCTCTTTTTGGGGTTTTTGTTGTTCTCCCGCCCTGGCGGGGGGTCGGGCTAGAAGATCTACTAGGTCCCTTCCGACCCTTAATCTATGAATCTATGAAACAAAAGGATGGGTTGTCTTCCCCCATGTGGCAATGGAGTGAAGAAGTACAGCCAGTCCAAGGAAGTTGAATCCCTGTTCAGTGATGTTTTTCCCATAGATCTTCAGGACAGACAAAAAATCTGGAGAAAATGCAAAGTGTTACTTCTGTTGCTCAGTATTTTCTAGTCATTTTCCCCAACCAATCTTTTTCACATTTGATTTATAGGAATTCAGGATTATCACAAATTTAAAATAAGTGCTTCATTCAGTTCACAGGTTCCTACATCTGTGTGTTAGAAAATGGTTTCTAATAAACTTTAATAGTGACTACATAAAAAAAATCCAAAGTTCATAAATAAAGGTTAACAACAGTCCATGGTAACCAGCAAATTTAAAACCAGAATTGAGAACAATATCTAAAAATATACCCATTATGACAAGCTACACTTGCAATATATGCTCAGTATGAGAATGCAAGACTCATATATTGAATGGTATTTATGCTGAATATCACCAAATAATATTACTGTACAAATATTTCTCACTAGGATTACAGTTATTTTTTTTATCTTGACCCTTTTCCAAAAGACATTTAAAGCTATTGTATATAATGAAATATTGAATCTTTCTGAAAGCATAAATAAACAAGTTATTTGTCATGCTTGGCACTATGCTAATGCATAATATTGCCCCTTTTCAATTTACTGAGTGTTACTTTTCCAATTTATCTAATCTTTTAAATCAAAGGTGAATTCTTTACTGAGCATCCATCCTCTTATATATTATTAAACTTCACTCTTGTTTCTACTCTGTGTTTTCCAGCTACTGCATTTTCATTTCATTCCCATCCATTTGCTGCTGCCTCCAAAAAAAAAAA
>NW_017729006.1:51332899-51334910 GCF_001723915.1 Gavialis gangeticus | reverse complement strand
TGCTAACTTACATATGTAGACCTAAATCATATAGTACCAGTAAAACAGTAATATAGAACAGTAAAAAACAAAAAACCCAGAAAAAAAACCTGAGAGGAAACCTGCAGTGGGCAAAATATATCAATTAAAAATTATGGTAAAAATAGTCTTTCATGTGCAGTGCATGTCCCTGAGCTAGATTAGCATTGCTGTGAGCATGTTGCACTAGTCAGTTCATTGCCTGAGGAAAGTTTGCAGGCAAAAATCATCTGCACAGCCAGCACACTTGAAAGACTCAGGCACAAGGCTGTGTTCATGGCCTGGCAACAACAAAACACCTGCTTGAAGTTGAGACAGAATAGCAAGCTGGATAGAGTTCAAAAGAATGGAATGATAATCACACCCTGATTAACAAAAAAGTGAATTACTGTAGTCCTTTGTCAATAGTTGGCTTATTTGCATACTATCTTGCAATGCCCAACAGGTTAGAACTTTTTAGCTACACATGGTCAAACATTAAAAAATGGAAGAAAAAACAGCTTTAAGCCTGTGTAACTCAAACACATTTCCATACATATTGTCTGTGTTACATCTTATTGCTATCTAGGCTGATATCAACAAGAGTAGGAAAGAACTCCACCTACTTTCTTTCCGCCTCTTCCCAAAACACCAGCCAAACAGCAAAAAAACACAGTATATAATTTTGTTTGGCAGCAATGCTTTTTAATGTAGTTGACAACAAACGACGGTATATTAAACCAATTTGTTTCAGCAGATGAAAGTGAGTAATTTTAGCTTCAGTCCATTAGAGCTGCTCTTGGCTATGTGAGCTTTTTGAGGTTTATCAGCAGAAAACTCTGTAACAATCTACAATACCAGAACATAAAACATGTAATGTACTACCTTAATTTCATACTGGATGCCTTTTGTTTCATAATTGAGTTTTCTCTGCATACCCTGGGTTTTATTTTAGATTAGTTTCAAAACTGAATATTGTCATGATAAAATGGGAACTTCTGTATTCATATTTTTACATTGCTAATAAAGTAGTGAGGCATGGCAAAGTGGAAACGGAAAACATAATAAAGTCAAAATAACACTGCTGCTTGTAGGATTGCTTTATGATATGAATGTAATATTCCCCCACAGGTATTTCTCCCACAAATACCCCCCTCCCCCTTTTCTCTAGCATGAGGTAAAGTGCTGGACAGACAGTCCTGCCAGTTGGATTCATACATTTATCCACCGAATAGGTACATAATAGATAATAACAGTGTGAATTTCATTCCTTGCTTAGCAACATTCTTCATTTGGAGTTTTCACAGAACACGTTGCATGCCAGTTCAGACCTTTGCAGCCCTTCAGTCAGTGACATCAAGACTGTCAGACCAAATAGCGGTTTGGCTACGTAGATTTCTATCCAGTGAGAACTGGAATAGAGCTATTACCTTGGATCAGATAGACCAAATAGCAACCACTAGAAAAAGTTCTGCTGAAAAGGGCTGTATTCAAATTGGTGCACCAGTGTTCTTTGTATTACCAAATACCAAAAGCCCAGGAAATCCATTTTCCTTAACAGTGAACACCTATTTTTATATTTTTTTATTTCAGAATAAGGCAATTAACAATGTCTGATGGTATGTTAACTGACTCAACACTGATCCAGTATAACTGATCATAGTATGGATACATTTCAATTATTGTTCTATTAACCAAGATGACTCAAGGAAAATTTTGAGGGCAGGAAGGAGATTTTCTTATGAGAGCCTTGATTCAGAGAGAGTGAGGAAAGGTACTTAGTGTGCTGAATCAATTCCATAGTCCACATACTCTGTGCTTCTCTTGCACAGTAGCATAGGACCATCATATTCACATAGACTAGGGACAGAAGTTACACATATACCAGTTTAAGTAATCAGAAACTGGTTTAAACCTGTAACAGAACAGAAATTCAGTGCACATAAACTGGTTTTAAAATAGCTGAAATTGGTTTAAGATAAACCTGGTTGAAACTAATGTCAGACTTAACTTT
>NW_017729006.1:51327555-51327899 GCF_001723915.1 Gavialis gangeticus | reverse complement strand
CCCCCAGTTGGGGAGCAGGAGCGAAGGGAGCAGGGTGCACGTGTGCCACCCACACGTGTGCCTGCTTACCTCAGCGGAGGCGGCAGCAGCAGCAGCAGCGGAGGAGACCAGCAGCGGGGGCAGCAACAGCTGATTCCCCCTAAGGTAAGTGGGGTAGAGAGCGCAGCACAGCTGAGGTGGATCCGGAGGGGAAGCCCTTCGGCGACGCCTTAGCTCGCTGGACAAGGAGCCGCGCTCCCAAGCTGCACGCAGGCAGCGCGCACAAACAGTGCGCGCAAACAGGCGCGCTCTGTAAGAGTGCGCCAGCGTTTGCACCGGCGTTCGCGTAAGGCGGGCGCGAGGTA
>NW_017729006.1:51322219-51327544 GCF_001723915.1 Gavialis gangeticus | reverse complement strand
TTCCGACCCTTAATCTATGAATCTATGAATCTATGAACTTATGTGTGGTATCAGACTTGACTTATATCAGACTCTGCATCTGAGAGTCAAGAAAAAACTGGCTGAGATTATACCAGCACCACTGGCAAAGTTGCTCAAAGAGTCATGGAACTCAGTAGTGGTCCTGGACTACTGGAAGAGGGCCAACATGGTACCTATCTTTAAAAAAGGGAAGAGGGATGACCCAGTAAACTACGGACTAGTCAGTCTGACATTGGTCCTGGGTAAAACTTTTGAAAAAATTGTTAAGGAGGCGATTGATCACAAGCTGGGAACTGATGGGGTATTAAGAAGCAACCAGCATGGTTTTGTCAAGGGTAGATCATGCCTGACAAACCTGGTGTGCTTCTACAACCAGGTAACTAACCATCTGCATGAGGGACATGTGGTTGATGTCATTTACTCAGATTTCAGTAAAGTGTTTGACTCTGTTTCCCATGTGATTCTCTCAACCAAACTTGAGGGTAATGGGGTGGACCAGCCTACAGTGAGGTGGGTGGACAACTAGCTTAGAGGCCAATCCCAGGGAGCTGTAATTGATGTGATGGCCCCATCCTAGAGGACCGTCTCCAGTGGTATCAGTGCTTGGACCCATGTTCTTTAACATATTTATTAATGACTTGTATCAGGGGCTGGGAAGCTCAATGATTAAGTTTGCAGATGATACCAAGCTGTGGGGAAACATGGGCACACCAAAGGATAGGGTAAAGATCCAGGATGACCTTGGCGGACTTGTTACATGGGCAGAATGGAATCAGATGAGGTTTAACAGGGAGAAGTGCAGGGCTCTTCATCTGGATAGGGAGAACCCTCACCATAACTACACGATAAGTGGTAGTCCACAGCATCTGAATGAGACCTGGGGGTCACCGTTGACTGGAAGATGAACATGAGCCAACAGTGTGATGAGGCTGCCAGAAGGGCAAATGGAACTCTGGTATGCATCAAATGATGTATTGCCAATAGATCCAAGGAGGTGCTCCTCCCTCTCTATTCAGCATTGGTGAGGCCACAGCATACCCAAGCACAATTGAGGAAGCTAGGAGGGCAGGAAAGAGAATCACTCATGCCATACACATTAATGGGTGCTCCTGCTTTTACAGTAGATTGGGAGAAGACTGCCTCCTGCATTGCCCATTCTCTGGCTGATAAGATTGTGTCACAAAAGGTTTTTATATTAATTTACAAGCCAGTGAATATTCAGACAGTGGCAGAACCTACTGCTCTACCCATCAGTACATGCTTTCCACTGCAAATAAGAAAGCAAAGAATGGAGATACTCATTTAGATGGATCTGGCAATCCCCCCGTTCCCCTCCTCCCCCACAAAAAATCCTCACCCCTCACCAAAAATCTTTAAGGCAGTTTAAGTAGTGGACCATATTGAAATAATCAAACTTATCCCGAGCACAATTTTTATCTGTTTTCATAACAGACATATGTATCGTCCTCTATTTTCTGATTTATTTATTTATTTATTTACTTATTTTGAGAAGAAAACCTTTTAGAGAGTTATTTATACTCAAACTTCAGAGGATGAAGACAATGAAAAGTGCAAAAATCAACTCAAATATCTTCAGAAATAATTTAACTTTCATGTCAGTGCAGACTGACAGCTCTAATAAATTCCTACATTTTAAGCAGACTTACATTTCACATGCATTTGCTCTCCACTCCTGAGCAGAGTGGAACATCTATTGTCAAATGCATAAAATAACATTAGAAATGCAAACTTAATGTAGCCAATGGTAACGTGTTATTTAAAACTTATGAGCCCGAATAAGGGCTTATTTTCTCCAAATTGAAATTTATAGTTTCATTTTAAAGTGCTAACTTGAATATTGATGGGGTTTAGGCATGCTGTTATAAAATGGGAATGAAAAACAAAGCAAGTAACTACTGGGCATAAAGCTGCTATTATGGTAATATATGGAAACTTATATAAAGACTGGATCCTAGTTACCTGTACTAATAGCAAAGAACATAACAGTGGAATTTGTGCAACTGGTATATGGAAGCCACCTCTGTCAGTGTACTTCCACACAGTATGTGTCAGAGTCACCTATTCATAGCCTTAGAATCAAAATCTTTAAACAGACATCAATGGTAGGAGAACAATTTCCAAAATGCAATTGCACCAGAAGTTGAGTGATACCTTTCATGTCTGCATTCCTTTAAAGCCTTTTTGACATTTTTGTCTCTGTTTAAACTCTTCCCAAGTGAAAAGAAAGAACAAAAGAAAAATGCCTTTGCAATAACTTCATGGTACCGGTTTCCCCCAAGACACTTTTACACTGGGTGGTCGCATTATATATGACTGTTCTAAAGCAAATTAAATTAACATTATCTACAAATATAATGAATCCGGGAAACTTATAAGCTAAAAATCTCTCTCTATTAAACTTTGGTCTTCATAGACCTAGTGAACCACTGGATCTAGTTTTAAGATCATATTTTAACATTATCAGTTTAAACGATATAGTGAGCCACAATAGTAAGCCATACCTGTCTGAGCAAAAGACACGGGTTCTTTAAAATATACACAACATAGCATAGGGTATATCTAAAATAATTATTTTAATTTCAATAGCAGTTGTCAGCTATAGATCAGAAACAGCTTTCCAGACAACTCATGGCTCACAATTCACATAGGAAGAAGTTATTATAAGGCCCATTTTAGAACAAGAGAAAACAATGTTCAAGGATTAATAGATTTGCCCAAAATCACATGAAAGGCCAGTGTCAGAGTCAAAACCAGAACTCTAAACTCCCAAATCCATGGTCTGTGTTTTAACCACAAAACCATCTTTTCTCCCAATAAAATACAAAATTTATTTGAGTTAAGGTACAGGTCAATCCTACAAAAAAAATGTCCACATGCTTTATTTTATGCACTCTAGATAATCCCACTGAAGCCAAAAAAAACTTACTCAAAATGTGCTAAGCATCAGCATAAATCTTTGTCTATGGGGCATGCTAGAAAAATAACTGAGGGTGAGAAAGAGTTGTGGCAAGATGTAACTTGTAGATTGGCTAACTGGGGAATCATTACTTGTGTACATAATCATAAGTACCCCTGAGATTGCTATAAGTTACATTACTTGTAGCAGCCCCATGAAACGGGAGAAGCCCAAAGCGGCTGAATATCCATTTTTCTCCTCTTCGCATCCACACTATGGGGAATTCTGGTATGGCTGAGACTTCACCCACCCCCTCTTACCTGTGAGAAATAAAGGCCTAAAGAAAAATCACCTTCTAACAAAAATATGGATCAGGCTACTAACACCTGTGTCAGATTAATCAATATATACTTATGAAAATGTTAAATAGATCTTTCTTCCATTAAGATGAAGGAGGTGTTCTTCCCAAGAAAGGGACAACAGTATACAGGTGACCCTCACCATTCGCGGGGGATATGTTTTCATATCCCCCGCAAATGGCAAAATCCGTGAATGCCATCTGCCGGCAGCTGGGGGGGCATAGCTGCTCTGGTGATGGCAACAGTGGCAAAAGC
The DNA here is from genome assembly GCF_001723915.1 of Gavialis gangeticus. Taxonomy (NCBI): domain Eukaryota; kingdom Metazoa; phylum Chordata; order Crocodylia; family Gavialidae; genus Gavialis; species Gavialis gangeticus. Next base: position 51,323,992 of record NW_017729006.1, on the reverse strand, counting down.
CCAGGGGTGGCGGCAGGAGCCCCGAGGTGGCAAGTGCAGAGCTTCTGAGGAGCTCCTTTAAGTGTATTTAAGAAGCGGGTTTGGCATCCGCGAATATTTGAAACCACGAACGCTGAACCCACAAATAGTAAGGGTTTCCTGTAATTTAAAATCTTTTAATTTATCCATGTACAAAAGAATAAAAATAGTTATAGTTTTATGATTGGTCACATTATTTTCCTAACAGCATTCTTCTTTCCCTCTCTTTTCAATTTGTAAGTAATGTTACTTCTTTAGTTCAACATACTTTCTTTTCTTTTCCCTGCGCTCCAGTTTCTATCTGCCTCACTGTAGCTTTCTGACCCATCTTGTTTTTCCTATGTACTGCCTTCTCTCCACTGTTTCACTTGCCTTTATCTCTCCTGATGTTCTTTGGTTCCTCTTCCCACTGTTCCTTCTCACTGCACACTCATCTCTCTCTACAGATCAATAATCCTCAAATCCCTCCTCAGTTGTTGCAACTGAATCTCAGCTCACACATGTTTGTCCACAGGACACTTGCAAATTCATACAACACAACACACACTCATATCTCCCTCCCCTGGATTTCTCAGTTGCCTACACTGATCTTACCTGATCTTCTGTAGAGGAAATTGTCCCCCAGGATCTGTTCTATCACTGTGCTGCTGTACTGAGGCAAAAATGGGAGCCAAGCAGGCTGGGAACATTCTTGGATAAAGCTCACCCTTTGCTGTAGGAACTGCATGAATAGTTCCCCGCCATTTTTACTTTTCAAATTACCTCTATATGTTTCCTCCCCATCTATAAAGATAATTTGCTTGTAGATATGAGAATACAGGCATTGTGAATATGCACTGAAGAAGAGCTTCTTGATTTCTTGTCACCTTGTTCACCTTCAGAGGCTAAGCACATTTCACCATGCATGAATGAATATAATTGGTAGACCTGTGCAAAGTATTTGATTTGGATTCAGATTCGGTGATTCGGAGGGACAGTGATTTGAATCAGTGATTCTAATCACTGTCCTGATTTGATTGAGCCTAATTCAAATCCAAAGATATTCAGCACTGAATCTTATTTGGCCATAGAGTATACAGGCAGGCAGCGGTGGGGAGCAGCCAGCAGCCCCAGGAGAAGCTGCAGATCATCTGGCTGCTCCCCTGCTTCCCCCCACCTCTGGCAAGGCAGGAAGTGCTGGCAGTCCCAGGAGAAGCCACGGAGGCTGAGGGAATGATTGAGAGCTGGGGGAATCAAACCAGGAGCTGGGATATCAAACCAGGAGCTTGGGAGAAGCCCCTGTTCATTCCCCCAGCACCCTATCATTCCCCACAGCTCCCAGTTCAATTCCCCAGTTCCCAGTTCACTCCCCCAGCTCCCAGATCATTTGCCCTAGCCTCCACAGCTTCTCCTGGGGCTGCCAGCACTGCCTGCCTTGCCCAGGCAAGAGGGCACTGGGGGAGTAGCTGGATGAGCCATGGCTTGAGCTGGCAGCCCCAGAAAAGTTGTGGGGGCTCAGGGGAATGATTGGGAACTCAGGGGAATTACTGGGGAGCTGGGAGATTGAACCAGGAGCTGGGGAATTGAACCAGAAGCTGGGGGACTGAACCTGGAGCTGGAAGGAAAGCAAATCCCAATAATTCCCCTCAGCTGCCCAATCATTACCCCCGGTCCCTACAACTTCTCCTGGGGCTATTAGCTCAAACGGTGGCTCATCCAGCTTCTGACACCCCCCCCCACACACACACACACACACTCCCTCCCATGTCCATCTGT
>NW_017729006.1:51293725-51317219 GCF_001723915.1 Gavialis gangeticus | reverse complement strand
ACTGAACCTGGAGCTGGAAGGAAAGCAAATCCCAATAATTCCCCTCAGCTGCCCAATCATTACCCCCGGTCCCTACAACTTCTCCTGGGGCTATTAGCTCAAACGGTGGCTCATCCAGCTTCTGACACCCCCCCCCACACACACACACACACACTCCCTCCCATGTCCATCTGTCTGTGTGGAGCACTCTGATTGGTTGTTTCAGTAAGCATTGTGACTGGATACTAAGACAACCAATAAGAGTGTTATAGATAGCAGACAGACACACAGACAGATGGACTAGCCCTTTATATATAGAGAATGATGACCCCCTGCCAGTTATTTAAACTTATAAAAGGTAGTATTCAATTGGCTTGATCTATCTACTAGCATTTTATAATTAATTTCCAGGAGGCAAGCAAGTTTAATTGTGCCTTAATGAGTTGGTCACTGCTCTCTAAAGTGGGAGGAGCCAGGTAGTTAAAGCCCATTGCTAGAAATCTGGAGATGCAGGATCAAACCCCTTCTGGGTAAGGATCATGGATGTCTCTCTGTCTCTGTCTCCTAATTTATTTAACTGCTACTTATTGGGTGCATCTACACATGCACTTTACTGTGGAGCTGACTAATTAGCTCTGCAGTAAAGTATCACTGTCTACACGTGTGTCTGTATCAGGGCACAGTAAATTAATTAACTCTGCTGTAGGATAGTATTGTCCAAGACAAGAACTATCCTATGGCAGAGTCATTTAGAACAGTGGTCTCCAAAGTGGGGTGCACAAGATGATCCATTGGGGTGCGGGAAGAAAATATTAGAACTTCTATTTAGATGTATATTGATATAAATATACATATATTGGGGGGGTGTGCTCAAAAATCTTTTACTGATAAGAGTGCGCGATCAAAAATGTTTAGAGACCACTGATTTAGAACACCAAAACACGTGTAGATGGTGACTGAGGCTGGCTGGGGCATAAACCTGCAGTGCAAGGGCTACCTGCCAACTGGTCTTGCACTATAGCACTCTTGTGCCCCCAGCCAGACCCTCTACCACCCAATGTCACCACCCAGAGCTTGGGGCTGACCTCCTTGGCTCCCTGCCTGCCCAGAGCTGCTCCACCCTGGCCCAAACAGCAATGGTTCTGGACACACACATATACACTGCACCCAGGAGCAGCTGACTCTGGTGTGAACTGTGCTGTAGTTTATTGCCACATGCAAACTGCATGTGTAGATGCATCATTTTAACAACATCTGCAGGGTCAAACTGTAAGACAGCTTTCTTTCCAAGCTAGTCCTTTTTTCTATTTCTTGTATGCCCTCTGTTTATTCTTAATATTTTTCTTAAGGTGACATTTCTAGTTAGGTCTTTCATCCATGTTTTTTAACCTGTGCTTCAGACATAGATTCCTTGATAACATTGGCATCCAGAAATTCCAGGGCTCCTCCATATTTCAGTCCCTCATCTCCTTAGCCCTGCAGTCTTCACCAAGTCATTCCCTTAGTTTATCAATGATTTGCTTTTGAAATTGAAAACCTTAGGTTACAGATGTTCTTCTGTTTATCCTTCAACTTATATTAAACTGGTTTCTTGATCATAGATTTTTTTTCTGCAGCTATCTGATCTGCAATGTCTTCCTTACTTATCAAATTCAGTCTAAAATAGCAAAACTACTTCTTGGTTCAGTGGCTATTTGGTGGGAAAAAATCAGCTATTAAATCCATAACATATCGTGTTTCTTCATCACCTTTACCTTTCTTTCTATCTTTTCCTTCTGATTCTTGTGTTTCAGTTGTGATTGCTATTCCTCCCTGTTTCTTTTATCCCGTTAATTTCCTTTTTTATGTTTTGCACCAGTAGTTCTAGTTCCTGTTGCCTGGGCTTCTGGCAATGATAAACAAATATTTCAGTTATTTCTTACTGAAATACCCAGTTCTTGATTTGGATTATGCACAGTCCATTCACTGATCATATTGCTTATTGATCTCATCCATCTTAGTCCTTTCTGTTTATTGTCCATGTTTCTGCACTGATACTCCTTTACTTTTTCTGCATCCTTGTTACTTTCTAGACATGTCTACATGAGACGCTAACAGTGCAGTAGTCTAATAATACTAAGCAGTAGTATGGCACAGCACAAACAGTGCTAATAGGCTACTGAACAGCATTATTAGGCTACTGTGTAGTAGTGTAACTTAAAAGGTGTTCTCTGGTGCTTCTGTGCAGTAACTCCAGTTACTGCACATTTATTTAGTACTTGATTATACAAGTACTAAATTAAACGTGCAGTAACCACTTCACATTAATGAGCATGTAGATGTATCCTGTATGTACTAAAACCAGGTGTGGTGATTATACAAGTATCTCCCAAACTTCTCCCCTTCTTTGTCAGTTTAATGTTCTTTCCAGTCATTCCAGCCTCATCTATCCCACACTAAATAAATCCATCATTCCACAAGAGTCCTCTTTCAGTGAATGTGTCCTAATGGTCAAACATCTCAAAATCATCCTTCAAGAACCCATCGTTGAGCCATCTGTTGATCTTCATTACCATCTCACAATTTCAGATTCCTTTTCTGGGACGAGAAAGATTCCATGGAAGATCATATGGTTATCCATGTCTCTGGATACCTTCCTTTTCCTGTTATAATCATTTTTTGATCTGTTGTAGTGAGAATTTTGTGATGTCATTTGTAAATAAGCTATGCAATGTGTGCCCAACTTGCCCTCAGTGTAATTTGTAAAATTATGAGCACTAGTTATTCTTTGCATTTTCCACCATGGGTGCATTAGTTCAGATTAGTCATCTTCATTTTAACCACCTGTTATCTAAGTAATCTAAAAGCTAAACTGTATGGTGGTTAAAATGCTACTGCTTGGTCTACTTTAGCTTTGTCAACATTCCTATTGTCAATGGAGCTACCATTGGAAATGTTAAGAAAAAGTCTAGTGGACAAAGCATCTTAGTGTCTTCTGATGTTTATCTTTAGGAGAGATTCCTAACTTTTCTGTATCTCTTCCTTAGCTACATAGATAAATTGTACTGGTTAGCTACTTTCAGAAAGGTTGAATATTTGTAATAAACTATGCAAACATTGGTAAATATTCAGCCTCACCTCATGTCTGCCCCAACAACCCCTGAAATGACAATTCAGTGTTCTGCCAAAGTCAGACAGTTCTTTAATTTGTGATACAGAGCACCATTTAAATTAGAGATAGGCTGGCACCACAAAGCTGAGATCTAGGTTGCAATGGTTGAAATGTTCAGTGCTGTTCAGTTTTGGGGTTCTGATTTATGTTTGATAGAGACAGCATAAACACTGGATCTAGTTTGATTATACATTCTTCTGAAATTCAGTAGTTTAGGGATTTGGGATCCTGGACAAAATTATGGGGAAAACATTGGTAAAAATCCTTTGAAAAATGTGCTCTTAAAAACAGTATATAATATATATACTTTAGAAACATTGAAGTAAAGTTGTTTTCCCCGTTAAGATGATGGAAAACAAGACCACCTCAGACACATTATAATTGTGAATTGTGTAGTTGGCTTATAGAGTGACCTAATGAAATATTTATAGTGGACAGAGAAAAGAGGCAGTTGTAACTGCAAATTCCTGTAGCTGGGGACATCTCTGTCACTGTGGGCTTCAGTGAGACAGCTCTGGCCTAATTTCATCTGACTTTGAATGTGTGCAAATCACAGGGAAATGTGAACTGACTACAGACTGAGAAAATCAGCAAAGACAGAAAATCATTGCAAATCACAACCTTATCAATTTTTTACTAAGCCAAGGCTAGACATGTTACTTCTCCAAAAATGGAAATCTTTGGTTTCGGTAATTTTAAGCCTAGATTATAAAAAAGTTCACTATAGTAATTATGAGTATCAGAATTGAAATCTGAATTCAAAACCAGTTGTTTGTACAGATGAATTCACACTGCATGGAATTAACAGTACTTGCCTAAATTTAGTACAAATAAAACAAAGCTTTCATATGGTTTGTTATAAAATATATTTTTAAGTGTTTATTTAATGCATTGCTCCACAGCTACAATATACTAATAGGTTCAGCAATCATATACTTACTTGGAATTCATTAACACTGACATGACTGTGACCTTGAATTCACTGATCAATGTCATGATACCATTAAAGTCCTTCCTGATACCCAGAAGCAAAAGGGTATGCTTTTGTTCCAGCCTCAATCATCTTCTGAAATCCCCATGGTGATGGCTCAAAAGTTTGGGAGCTTTTTAATGTTTCCTTTACTTTTAAAGGAAACAGGAAGTGGTCTCCAACCTTGACCTTTGACAGACTGAGTTCTCAATTTGATTAGCTTGAGGTCTTTGCCAAATCAGGTATCCAAATATCAAAGGATTTTCTGGATGCTTTGTTCTGTAATAAATTTCACTTGGATGAAAGTAAACAGTATTAAAAAAACCCAAAAATACCATTTTTTCCCCCAGCTTAATGTGATAGACTGAGAGAACACTACTAAACTCACTTCTTTGTGTGTTGAATCATTCATGATCATTCCTTTAGGAAAGGAAAAGCAACATCACCAATATCTAAAATAGCAGGATCTCTAGAAAAATATGCTTTGGAAATGTCAAAAGCTTATGATCAAATTAAAATGTCTCAGGATGCAAGGCAATCAGTTTTAACACAGAAGGTCAGATTATGGAAGATGATCATGCTATATTTTATTTATCTGTCAAGACAGTTGTGTACCTACTTAGCAAACTGCCTAAGTGTTTATTTAGTCACTTTTGAATGGAGGGTAGTGCTGATTCTTCTAATGCCAAATACCTTACATTAATAAGGAACCTTGCCATAAATATCTTAGTTGTGTACAATTTTTGTACAAATATTTGCTAAGTTTGCCTCTTATATTTTGGCTTATTTTTCAACAATAGATTCCCTCCCACCCCTTTTTTGGTGCAAATATTTAACCACTCCACTGTTTTCTGTACTGAGGCAAAAGTACCCTAACTGTGTGTAACAGGGTAGGTGGATACTGATGCTATATTCATGTACAATTCTGTAACATTTCTTCTTTCATCTCATCCTAACACATTACTGAAATACAGGCCAGAGTTTTATCTTTTCTGAACTTTTGTGTAAGCTTTACAAAACTGAACCTCAAGACTATTGTATGTAAAGCCCTGACAAATCAGTATTAATAGTTACCTGTCAATTTTCAAGGACAGAGCCATAGACTTTAAAAAAAACAAGAACAGAAACATTATAAATAACATAAAACAAAGTAAATAATATTTGAAATATACTATTAGGAAAGCTAGTGATGATATTAAAAAGTAGGCTTCAGCATAATATTTACACTATTGTACTTTAGCACACACATAAACTCAGAGATGATTTCTGTGTCTGTATGATATGACCAAACTAGATTGTGGTTGTGGACTCGGATGCTGGAATAGAGAGAGACAAATGACACAAAACAAAGAAAAATAATAAAAAACACAAATACAGGGTTCACGGTTCTGAGTATGGTATGCCTGTGCACCTGCTAGGACTTAAACCTGAAGTTTCTTAGCTCATGTTGGTCAGATTGATTGCCACATTTGGGATCAGATGGGACTATTATCTAATGGTCAGGCTGGTATGAACTATGGGGTTTTAGATTTCCTTTGTAGTGAGAGGCATGGCCTTCTTCCTTGGATCATCTGAGTGGTTTTAACAACCCTTGCAGCAGCAGGACACTGACCACCATTGGCTAGTTGTGTGACATGGTTGATTGTGTAGTTTCACTAATAGGTTAGACAAGGATTTGTATGGGATGGTTTGAATTAGAAAGGGGTTGGCCTGGATGACCTCCAGAGGTCCCTCCCAGCCCTACTTTTCTATGATTCTATAATTCTACTAGTCAATTGCTGATCATGAATGACATATTTTAAATAACAAAGGAGTGTTTACATGGCCACCCCCACCCCCTGCCCCCCTCTCACCCTTCAGGGCTGGCTGTGTAAACACTCCTTGTGCCACCCTTGCCTCCTCCTCCAGCTATTGGTGTGGGAACGGCCTCCCCCACCCACCTCCACCTCCTCCCCTGAGCAGCAGGGCTTCTCCCCACCTCCCTGCTTCCCCTCCCCTCTCCACTTCCATCTCCACCTCCTCCCCATCCCTGCCAATTGTTGGGTATGTGCATGCCTGCCTCTGCCCACCTCTGCCTCTACCTCCTCCACTGAGCAGCAGAGCTTCCCCTGCCTCCCCCCCACCCCCGCCAGCTGTTGGGTGCAAGTGCCTCTGCCTCCATCCCCTGCCTACCTCCCCACCCAGGCTCACACATCCAATCGCCATCCACCCTCTCAGTGGTGCATGCACAGTTGACCAAAAGCATTATGAACAGACAGACATACAAGGAGATGCATAGAAAGACAGACTATGCCCTTTACTATATTAAAATACTATCCTCAGCCCTCTGAGAATAGCAACATCTCAGTCCTATTCAAACAAATGGCTTAGCATTTCCAAAACTTACAGTTTTTCAGACTTTGGGTTAATAGCCTACTTCTTTTCATGTACAAGTGGAAGCAGATATCTATAACCAGTATCCGATGTGGTCAACACTTAGGCCTTGCACAAGACAATTTTTTTGATCCTATATGGATTAGTAGGAGGGCTACATACCTCTCTTCAACTCATATTTGCCTCAGTTTTTAGAGGGTAACTTGCCAGGCTGGCTGCCCGCAATTAAAACTTCTCATACAATTTCAGAACCAGATACTGAATGTGCTTAGTAGCCTGGATGATCCTGGGCCCTTCTAAGTTGCTCAGTCCTGTCTTCTATATAGGTGCAGAGATATAGGGAAATCCATGACTTATCCCCACTGCTTTTCTCCCTTTCCTTGAGACAAAGACATAGGCTGCAATGTAAATAAAGCATGTGGGCTACATTTGTATGTGGGCTACATTTGCAAGCTATACTTGTACAACCTCTGTGCACAGACAATAATGAAAACAGTGAAACTATATCAGTATTTTTCCTGAAATGTCAAGAAAAAGACATAAACTCCCTCTGTTTCCTTTACCCTTCTTGCTCCCTTTCCTTCTTTTATTTTTTGTTTCCTTTGATATTGTATTACTTCCGTGATGGTAATAAATACTAGATACTTCCCTGTACTCTGCCTTCCATCTCATTAAGTGCCACTTTTAAAAATCCTGTAATTTTAGTATACAAATATTTTTTTTTCAAGAAGACATATTTTGTCATTGGAATCAGGGAGCCATAGGTTGTATAAATTATATTCAATATTGGACAGAAAGCATGCATCAAGCATAACGGTTAATTCAGTGCTATCATTAAAATCCCTCTTGATACCCAGAAGCAAGTAGTTTTTTTGTCACAAAGTATTGCCATATGCAGAAAACAGAGAAGGCATCAGCATCTCTGACTTGCCTCGGCAGTGAACTATATTTTTCCCAAATCAGTGCTCCCTGTGGCATCTTCTCTGTATTCCATGTTGATTTGTTCAGCTTATACAGCTTGAATTTCCTAATAATGACTGAATAGCGGATGAGTGTTTTCGATAACTTACTTGAGAGTTATCTTGCCAGTCTTGGTTAGAAGTGTAACAGCCTTCTGAGCTGCACAACTTCTGAGTTCCACACAACGAGATTTATGATGATGATTGTGATGATGACTATTTCTCAGCTAATCTTTTAAAGCTTTTATTGAAAAAAAGTAAAATAAAATAAAGAAAGAAAGAAAGAAAAGGAGAGAGGAAAAAAAAATAACAGCAGTGTTCAGGCCTGTAATCACAGCAGTGGCTGCCCCTGTCCGTGTCTAATGTAAGGGTTATGGAATATCATAATCCCTTCTCTGAGCTTCTTTACAGCAGCAATGATGACTAAATTTCTTGTGTCTTATCACACTGTCACAGACTGAAACTAGGAGAAGGAACTCTGAAGAAAACACAGCATGAAAACTAGAGAGCAGATGATCAGATTAGCTGCTATTGGATTTGTTAGCAGGGCCACAATCTGACTGAAACAGGCTTGATTCCAAAGCCCATGGAGACTTAAACCGTTGGCCCCCCTCACCCCATCACACTATTATTTATTATTTTTTTAAGCATCTACCCTTCTCCACATACATATATACACGCACCCTTTTGCTCATTTAAAGTTGTCTACCAAAAGGATGAGGTTAACAGTTAACACTTCACCCATTCCAGGGATCATATCAGATGAGCTGGTAGATATCAAGTAAGAGACTCCATTGAAACATGTGGGAAAGCGAGCCCAAAACAAAACTAAGGAGTGGCATTCCTTTGGATTCAGAGAGATTTTCTCTGCCTTGCAAGGAATTTGCAACAGTTCTTAGGTGACAAGATCTCTGTTAGACTGTATCTCATTTTGCTATCTGCATGCACCTCAGTGATGACTGGTACTGAATGCTAAAGAAATATAGTGGACCCAATTCTGCACTGATGTAAGTGGGTACAAATACTATTGCATTAAGTAAGAAATGTATTCTTTGACATAGAGAGATTGGCAGTTTTACAAATTCTAATTGTATGTTTTGTTCTGGCTTTGTGTGTAAGTATGTTTGCATGTTTATTACAACATGCATGTATGATTCTAAAGCCCTAGATATAAGTTACATCTATTGTGTAATTACCTGGTTAATTTCATGATCCATTTAGACATGCTACATGTGCAAAGTATTTCTCTCGCAATAAAATGGCCAGCCAGCCAAAAAATGTCCAACCAGCCACAAATATGTCACTTGCAAAATATAGAATATTTTTGTAGCTCATTTTTATTAAGCTTTAATTTGAAAGTGTGGCATGTCACATAGGGTGATAGTGCTTGGCCAGATGCTCCAGCATCCCAGGGTGGACTGTTCTCCCTTCCTCCACACCCTTTCTATAAGAGGGCACTGGCTCATGCTGAACTCTGCTCCCCCAGGACGCCTCAGGAGGCACTGCTCTCCTTCCTTCTGACTGCCTCTCCTTCCTTTCCTCAAACAGCCTTCAAAACTGATAGTTTAAGGAGACATTAGTACCTCTTCCATCCGAGAAGTAGAGTGTAAACAGACACTCAACATGGCATACTTTACTTACATGCAATAATAATGTTGAGGGATATTTGTTTGGAAAACTGGGGGTGGGGAAACGTTGGGGAGAGAGGAAAAGCACATATATAAAAACATCTTATAAGGTATTCTGGGAGAGTTAGAGCCCTTCTGCTTTTGTCCCCCCACACCCTCCTTTAATATGGGTCTCACCTGATCTGTGCAAGGGTTAGAGGAGAAGTTTTATGCCCAGGGGCACTTAAAACTCACATCTCATTAGCAGCACAGCTGAAGGTGTGGGAAAGGAGCCCAGGCCAGCAGCTTTCCAGCTCCCCTTGCTGTTGAATACTGGTAAAATAAGTTCCCAGGGAACTTTTTTTTCTCTCTGGATACCTATCCCCATCTGGATAGTTTGCCCTCTAAATGTGAAACAGGTCATATGACATGAAAGTTTGGATCTAACTAATTTGGATCTTGTAAAAGCATCAACTATGACCCAGAAAGTAAGCTGCAAAATAAAGGTAAAAGAGTTTCAGACAATATGGTTAGCAGGCATTTTGGGCAGAATTCTGTTTTGCCAAGTGGACAATCAAAGTGTAGCTTGTGCTCAAATATGAGTTGTTTAATAAAGAGTAGAAGTGATTGTTATGCCCTCTCAGTGCCCACACTATAGGAATAGAGGGATAGCTATGCATCTTCAGAGGGTGATCCTATTCCTAAAACAAGGGCACTTATGTGCCCAGAGCAGGTTATAGAATCACTTCAGGTAACTCAGAGTTAGTAGCGGCACTTTGGTCATCCATTAGGCAAAACAGAATTTTGCTCACTGTATCATTAATACAAACGTGTATCAGACTTATGATCTAGATAAAGTATTTTAGACAGTAAACTTAAAAACAAACCCCAAATATGTAAACATGCTATTGAGATTCCAAACCGGCAAAGATTTTTTTTATAGGGTGTAAAACTAAACACATGCATGAGTATTGTAGGGTTGGGGTTTAAGTTCTAGGCTGAAAGTACTTTTACTCTTGTCACTGTTGCCAAACAAAATACAGCCAAAGACATTTGTTTGGTTCTGATGGTGAAAACCCACAGACCACCATACCTATGTCCACAGGGCCAGCAATTAACCCAAGCACACCAAAAAAAATCTGAATATACAGTAAAGAAATAGAGCATACCTTTAAAAGAACTATCCAAATACTGCACAGTAATCTACTAGAATACAAAAAGAAACACTTCTGTCACTGAACGCTTCTGGTGGTTATCTACTACCCTACACTGGAACTGATCAGAAAAATCACCAAATATCTACAGGCCATACTCAACAAAGGTCAAACCTTGAGAGAAATGTTCCTATCCCCTCCACTCCTGGTTTTGAAATAGCCCTCTAACATTGTCCAATTTATCATCAGAAGCAAACCCTCCTTCACTGCCCAACAGACATCAAGTGGAACACAGCCTTGCTTTGGCAAGAAATGTTTAACCTGCTAGCACTTATCTATGGCCACTACTATCAACACATCCCATAAAAGCAAACCCATCAAAATCCGTGGTTCTCTCAAAATGTAATATACGTGATCCAATCCACCAAGTGGCTTCCTGGCAATTATGTGGGTGAAACTAAACAGCAACTGTGCACCAGAACAAACTCTTACAGGAAAAATATAAAGGACAGAGACACACATACATATCAATAGAAGCATATTTCTCACAGAACAACCACTCCCTCTCTGATCTTACTATCCTCAATCTCAAGACAAAACTAACACCTTTAAAAGATGACCTTGGGAATAAGAATTCATAAACTAGCTGGACATTAAGAGCCATGGACTAAGAGTTGATATTGGGTTTATGGCACATTACATTTTATCTAACTCCTGAATTCTTTCCATAAAAAGAAGATGAGAATGACCCTTCCCTTTTGATAGGCCTTGATCTCTCAATAATCAGTTTCTTTTCTTCTGATAATTGTATGTCTGCTACCTCTGAGAATTTCTCTTAGCCTCTTTCCTCTGCTGTGTTTCACTATGCTGTGTCTGACTTCCCGTGATCAGAAAATGCCTTGCATTCAAAAGCTCATCTAACTTTATCCCAACTACATAGTTGGGTCAATAAAAGATGCCATCCTAAGAACTTCTTCCCTCTAATATGACTCAAGTCAGTATGAGAGCCACACAGTCTTTGCAAATGCCCAATAGGAATAACATATTGTTGCAAAGCAGTATTTTCAGGCACATTGATGCCAGTCTAGGTAGATGCATTAATGTGATATGCTGTAGTCAATGGACCTTAGCAGCACTGTGTATTTTGGGCCAAAACCTGTATTTCATCTTTATGCACCTAAGACCTTCACACAGAGCTGGGTATATTCCATTTTTGGTATTTAAACAGGGTTTAGATGCTATGTCCACCTGTGCAGCTGTACTTGCACTATGCTTTCTTTCTAAGCATGTTCAGAGACTCCAAGATGGCCATGTAGGCTCTGTGGTGGAATAGGATTCCCCATGTAGGTGCAGAACTGTATGGAAGTTCTCAAAAATATGGCTGGAGGGGGAAAAAATTCAAGTGTTTGATACCAGAGGCAGGAGAGGAGCAGTACCCTTCTATCATTTAGCCCAATTGACCAGCGGTTAAGGTAGTTGTTCAGGGAATGAGAGGCTTAAGTTCTAACCACCTCTCTCACAGAGGGATTTGAACCTGCATTTTCTATTTCACAGCAAGATGCTTCAACCATCAAGGCCCAATCTAGGCATTACCCAGAATGGTACGTAACTTTCCATTTGTAAGTAGCTGAACTAAAATGTTGGCAGGCTTTTAAACACTTGGGAGTCATGGTTTGTTTGTTTTTTCTCTGAGCACGCTTTTAAGAACTTACATACAGTTATGTACTTGCCTACCCAAACCTATTTCATCACAGAGTATGTAGCAATAGTGAAGCTTTTTGAACACGCTCAGTAGAGAAGTGATGGGTGAGCTTAGCTATGCTAGTGGAACTTGGATCTAAACTCTGAGTAACTGCCAAAAAAATGTACGGATGTGACTACATTTGGACACATACATAACACTTCACTTCAAAATGAAATAGGCTTTGGCTCTTGCAATTCCAATACTCACATGAGAACTTTCTGATGGTATGTATTGTGCATATTGGTTGCTTTCTTCCTGCAGGGAACTCCTTCTCAGAACATTGCCCTGAAATGCCTGGGCACCCTTTGGAGCCCGGAGCTCCTCTTGGACTGAACTGCTCCTGTTGGGAGCAAATTTACTCCTGATGGGCACAGGTTTAGATGTGTGCACGGCTGCAAATTAACTTTGCAAGTAGACATGCGCAGTGTTTGTAAACTGCACTAGGAATACTTCTGTATAGCCTTCTTAAAACTTTTAGATAGTGAACCTATTGAGAGGTTTCACCTATGTTGCTCCATATTGCTGTTGTTACATGTATTTCAGTATGTGACTGTGACAAAACAATTAAACTCATGTTGTTTGGTACATAGAATTTCCCCTTTGGTGTCAACACTTAAAATGCATATATGTATGTGTGTGTGTCACCTGTACTTTTGAGAACCTTAGTCCATTATAAATACTCCAACTTCTTATCACTCAGCAGACAACAGTATAAAGACCCTTACAGCCAGGAGCAGTTACAAATTCCCAGACTAAGAACTCAATGACTCATTAGCTTCTAGTAGGATTGGAAGCCTTCAGCTTACATCTGAAGTGATGCAGGCATGGGGTACAGTCCTCATAGCAGATGTATTCTTGGTCGTGTTCTGATCATGAGCTGAGTGTACCAACCTGTACTTAATTCTTTTGTTGATAATCTTCTCCCTTTCAACCCCAATCTATGTTTGGCTCAGCTTTCAAATGGTGGAAAGGAATGATCTTTAAGGCTGCTTGTCTTCAATGAAAGACTTCTGCAGAACTTCAGGAACAACCATTAAAAATATCTAGTAATTACCGTGTCGTTTTGTCTAGGTGTGTTTGGGCCCTTCCCACTAAAATTGCCCTGGCTTGGTTGCCATCTTTGTCTGCAGAGGCATTGAGGATTCAGCTAGACTCCCTATCACCTCTTCCTCCCTGCTTCCTGTCTCTTTCTTAGGGCTTCAAAAACGCTAGTGTAATCACAAGGGTCATAGGTTTGCTACCTGAAATTCAGCAAATTATTTTGAAATTGAATAAATATGATGAAAAATCATAAAGACAAACAGGCAAATTTATAACAAATTGTGACACTATTTGAACCAATTGTTTTGAACTTACAGATGTCTACTGCTGTACCATTTTCCCATCTCTGAATCTTATGTCCTCTGGAACATATTGTTTTGAAGAAATATGTCATAAGTATATTTAAACAACTGTGTTTTTCTTGGTATCTAAAATTCAATTTTAAATGTTGAGGTTCAGGTTCATTTCAACTACATTAGAACTTCAGGATTGTCCTGGTATGTATATTTTTACCTTGCAACCTGCTGATCTTCTAGAAAGCTGGTAAAATTAAACAATGAAAATTTGAAATTCTGGTACATTACTGCTGCCTTTGTGGAGAAAATACACAGAAAACAGAGTTCAGAATATTTTAAAATGTGTTAAAACAATTTGCAATGCATCCAGCATGAAATTCAACCAAAATACGCTTTCAGTGAAGATAAGCTGACTTCTCCTTTGTCCTGTAACATGTGGAACAAACTCATGTTTGAGATATGAATATTGTGTTTTATACAATGTGGAACACTGAAGGAGTCTGGTCTGGACATTCATTTCTGTAGCCTGGAAGAGTGACAGAAAATGATTTTTTTTCATCAAGAGATATTTCTGAGAAGCAAGCATAATGATATGCTCTTTTGTAAATATCATTATATAATGAAATATAGCTTTATAAGTTTGGTATAGAATTCTGATAAAAATAGTCTTATAATTTGATCATTGTTTTTTATCATCCTGTGTATCTAATTTGTTTTCCACAAAGAAAAAAAGAACAATCATAATAAGAAGTAAAAGAGTTTAGGATAAATGTGTGAGAGGACTGGGACAATGGAAAATGTTGTGAGGATTCCCACTCTGGGCAGATAGGAAAGCACATAGGATCACACTTGAAGTTCTTTCAGCCCCTAAATTCCCCTGCTATAGATTATGAAATAGGCCAGACAAAGAGTCACATCCATAAAATCTTTAAAAATGAAGTCCTATACCTTTTCCCACATCTTGTGGCTTTAACTTCCCCAGTTTGGGGGGTGGGGGGGGGTGTTCCGTGCTCATCTTCCTTTTGGGATGTGTTATGTTTATTTGTGACAGTCTAAATAAACAAAAAGCACCACAAGAAGTGGCACATTCACTGAGTTTTCTTAAAACGTGATACACACTTCTTCACTCCTAGGCAGTTTGACCTCCCCCAAGAGGGCAATGAGGTACGGTTCTGTATAAAGTAAAATATCTTTATATATCCAGAGCACCAAAATCAAACAATGGGGGTTGATATTATCGTGGAAAGTCTTAAAGCTCTTCTGGCCCCCTCACCATCTCTCTCTGCCCAGGAGAAAACATGCTCTAGCATCTCTTATTCTGACAGTCTCTTCCTTAGTCCAAGACTACATTTATAAGCAACCTTCAATTACAGACCCAGCAAGTTGTACAGCACTGAAGGGAGAGAGGAGTCCCAGGCTATCCCTCACTTTATCTCTCTGATGCCCTAAGAAAGCAAATATCTGGGATTGTTTTCTAAACTCTACTTTCCTAAAACCACTTCATTTCTTTAAACTTGTCTCTCTCACCCTATCTTATTAGTTTGTCCCTCAAATGAAATCCTGGAACAGGTTACACACCTGACCTTTCAGACTTCTCATATCAACTTTATCGTGTCAGTGCAGTCTGTCAGATCCTCAGATTATTCTGTTGACAGATTGCATCACCCTCAAATGAACATTGGTTCCTTACACAAGTTTCATGGGACCTCCAGGTTTGGTGTCAGTAAGTGCATCTATGTGTTCACTTAATGCATCTAAATTTTATGTACAGAAAATTCAGGTGCATTAAATTGTGCCCTTGCACACATCTGAACATGCACCCATTGCAAGCAAATTTGCTCCCAACCAGAGTAATTGAGTCTAGGGCTGTTCTTGCTCTTTGCAGCAGCCAAGGGGAGCTCTAGGCTCCCCCAGATGCCATCCCTGAGCTGGCAGGGGACATGGGGGATGATCTTGATCTCTGAAGGGTGGGGGATAGCTGTACTTTTTTTGCCAGGCAGCTGCCTCCCAGCCCAGTGGAGATCTGGATGGGTCCCAATCTCTGCAGGGCTGGGAGACCATGTCCCACTGATCCAGGACAGCTTTCCCCACCCCCTGTGGCTCCCTGCTGCCTAGGATGACCAGGGACAATTTGTTCCTGATCAGTGTCTTCATGTGCACTTTGGGGCCTTAGCTTAATGAGCCAATTTCTAGTACCTTTTTCCACAGGTACTAGAAAATGGTACATTAGACAAATCTACTGCATAGTAATTACTCTGCACATGTAGATAGTGATGCTTTACTGTGCATTAGATTAGTCTCATGTAGATGCACCCAGTCAGTGAGAACCTGTCAGAAGCAAAGACTACCTCCTTGGTAATCCTCTGCTGCCACCTCTGAAATGGTTAACTCATAATTGAGGTTATGATCTGTACTTGGGGAGTTTTCACAGGTGGAATACACAGTCAGATTTAGCTGGTAGACAGCT
The DNA here is from genome assembly GCF_001723915.1 of Gavialis gangeticus. NCBI lineage: Eukaryota > Metazoa > Chordata > Crocodylia > Gavialidae > Gavialis > Gavialis gangeticus. The sequence continues at coordinate 51,301,478 of NW_017729006.1, read as the reverse complement.
GCTGCAAAGACATGAAAGCACCTAGCTTGATTTTCATATCATTTGCAGGCCTGGCATATAGAGGGGGAAAAAATCAGTGAAATTGAAATCTCACACATCTGAAATTGAAGGCAATGAATGGCAGGAGCTTCAGTAAAGGAAGGATGACCATATTTTAAGGTAAAGAAACAGATGACCTGTCTTAAAAATGGGGCAATAGAAACATAAGAGAGAAGACATTATGTTCAAGAAGGTGCATGGGAAAGCTTTAGGATTTCCCAGCATCTTTCATAGTTTCATAGTTGGTAGGGTAGGAAGGGACCTGAGCAGGTCATCAAGCCCAACCCGCTGCAGCGGCAGGAAAAAGTATTGGGGTAAAATGCCCCCAGCAAGATGATGGTCTAGCCTCCTCTTAAAGACACCTAGGGTAGGAGCCAGCACGACTTCTCTTGGAAGTTGGTTCCAGATCCTATACTTTCAGCAAACATTTTTAGCAGCTATGTCAACTATCTCATTCAGTCTTACTTCCTTTAAGGCTTTGGTCTGAATAGGAAAAATGGTTCAGTTTAGGTCAGGGTTTGCTAGCACGCTAGTCAAGACATAGCCTAACTATTTCACTTCTGATCATGTAAACCAGGGCATCCCACTGATATATTATCCCATAATTCTAGATCACTTCCCCTGCCTTCCTGGAAGTCAAAAGGCCTATAAATATCACCTACTCAGCTGCCAGCTTTCCAACTGACAACATCTGCAATGCAATTATGAGTTGTCAGTACAGAAATCTGCACCATGTCGAAACCTAAAAATAAGTAGGCATCATTAAAAAAACTGAATTTACTACCAGGATAAATAATGTGTGGGATGCTATGCTGATTATTTGTTTATTTTCATAGCTAATTAATAAAAAACTAATTTAAAAAAATCTAAGCGGCACTTTTGCAGACTCTTCAATATGCGATATCAGAGTACAGAAGAATCTGGACACCAGGTGCCTCAACACAGCATTCTGGTCCAGCTTGCCACAGACTACATCTATATCCCTTGATATTTATTTATTATTGAACTAGTACTACTGGTATGTGCTTTGTTCATAACAATGGGTGCTGAGGGTTTTTGGGGTTTTTTGGGTGGGGCGGGGGGGTTGTAATCTAAAGAACATGTGTGAGACAAACACTACCAATGGATGATGATTCTGCACCAGGGCTGCCTGTTGCACTTAGAAAGAGGGATTTTAAACCTAGTGCCCCAAGAATTGACACAACACCAAGTTGATGAATAGCATAAAGACTTGCTTTAATAAGTACCAACAAGTTACAAAACCAAGTGACAGAAAAAGACTCTTTTCCCATATAAAATGAGCTATTAGTCCTTGTATTATCTTAGCTGCAAAGAGATCATTACCCAATGCAGGTAGGAAGCAGTTCTTGTACAGCCTCACAGCATGGATCCTTTGCTTATCAGCTGGGAGGCAGGATGGCTTCTTGGTCTTCCCTGGACTGCACACACCTTGCTGGAAGTTCTGTCTTGCTTTATCCTGTTTAACTGTATAGTTTCAAAGAATTTTTCCTTGATAGTTGGCTGATTAAAGTCGGAATAAAACGGGGAGGAAAAGGGTGACCATCATATCACAACAGTTAAATTTCCTGGCTCCTGTTTTGGATTTGTCTAGGTGTGAATAGTTGTGTTTCTCTGCAGCCTTTGCAATTATAGGTTAATTATAGGTGATGGGCCAGGAGTGGTCAGACAGGATGCTTAGGGGTGTTACGTGACCTGTCTTTGGGTATTTGTTTATCAATGGGGCAAATTTGCAATAGCTTGTACTGGTAATGGTCTATTTACAAAACTCCACACATACATTGAATGATTGAAACATCTGTAACACCTTAGACAATGGGTGCCTGTTTTGAGAAATGTGCCATGTCACATACAGGACATCCTTCTGGTATTCCATGCACCTTTTACAGGTTGTGCTTGAAATGTATATTTAGTCTTTTGTCTTCTTTAGTTGCTAACTCAGTCAAAATGAATATGTAGCTACCTTGCCTTCATTGGCTCAGCCTTTTCTTGAGGAAAGGCTAAGCCAATGAGGCTCAAGCATTGGAGCATTGGAATCTAAGGAGGCTCAAGTACGGGAACAGGGTACCTAGAGACATTTTAGAATATCCATCTTTGGAAGTTTTCAAGAACTGGTTGAACAAACACTTGGCTGGGATGGTTTAGTGAGGGGTGATCCTGCCTTGAAGAGGGGCTGGACTAAGTGACCTTGTGAGGTTCCTTCCAGCCCTACTTTCCTATGATCCTATCATCCTGGCTAGATGAAGGTATGCTTTCCACTACCAGAGGCATCTATGACCTCCCAGCACCATCTGTTGTTGTGCCCTCTGCTGGATCCTTTCCAGGAAGGAATAACCAGGTGGAAGCAGTACCACATGATAAGAAGGCTATTATTGACTACAAATTCCTCATCCTACATAAACCTCCAGTAGGTTCCCTGCAGTTCAGACACCCAACTGTCTTATCAAGCCAGATATCTTATCAAGCCAGAGCATTTGTGCATAACCTCCCTCCAGCTTGGAGCATTGCCAGTTTTGAATGATGACAATAGCTGTTCATACTTATTTATCATGACCTAGACTTAGGCTTTAGCTAGGTATTTAATATAGAAAGTGGTATACTAGTAAGGCAATTTTATGTACATAACTGGCAGTTAGAATATAGATATGAATATTCATGATTGGTTATGAGGAAACTCTCAAGGGAAAATACATTATTATTGAAAAGCTATATTCTGTACAAATAAGAATGATGTGTTTTTAAGCCACAGAACTTTGGCTTTAACTTACATGCCTGATTTCTTCACTTGGTCACACTTTTCTTTCCTCGTAGTTAAGTAATTACTGCTCCTTTTTACATGTCCCGTGTCACTTTCTGAGGATGCATAACACTCTGTATATCCACCATCTTTCCTCAAGTTGAATGCCATTTATAAGAAGGTCAAAAAATTATTATCTGAGAATTATATGATAGGGCTGCCTAATTTAAGTCACATAAAATAGCAGGAAAAAAAAATGAGATTTGAGCTGTATAAATCAAAAAGACAATAGGGCACTTGATGCTAAACAGCATTATTTTATTATTAAGATTTTGGAAAACTGTAATGTCACAAACATTGCCATCAATAAACTGCAAGTACCATTTGTAGGGTAATCATAATATTTGTGGTACTGAAGCAGACTTGGAAGACGGTGTCTGAAACAAGAGGCACCATCTTCTGTCTTTGTTACTGTATGTACAGAGTTTGAAACATGCATTCCTTTGTGAGGATGGGATCTAGTTACTCTTGCAAGTAACTGGCATTCCAAGGCCTGTTCTGACACTGAAAAAAACATACACCTTTAGTAGGGTCTAGATATTCATCCCCTGTACCTGGAGTATTGTATTTGGTAATGTGGGGACAGGGAGGCAGCTATATGCCTATATATTCTCTGCTCCTCATTGCCATGCACAGTGACAAATTGGGCATAAATTTGATTCCTGCCTGATGCAGGTGTCAAATTTACACTCAAGTCAGCATAAGTTGCCCTATTTACTACACAGTATGGGTGTGCACATGTAGATGTATGCCTGTACTGCTCAGTAATTTTGGTTACTGTGCACTAAATGCACATGTGTAGACATGTCTAGTTTGTATTTAATTTAAAAATTGAGGTATGCTGGCTTGTGTTGATTGGTTACATGGAAAATGTGGTATGATGTGGTTCATAACTCTGAGAATTGGGTTTCTGCCTCCAGCATTCATATTTGCCCACTCAAAGTTCAAATATTAAGTTCACCTTAAAACTGTGCTTCCATGGACATATGCAGAAGTAAAATTATTTCCTGTGAAGTTTATGAAAAGTAACATAAATGGAGCATGAGCATGGTCAAAATTAAATCTTTTGGAAAAATGAAGAAAAAATAATAGAATTTTTAAATATAGGTTTCATTAACCTTTCAGAGTATATTGACTTCATTTAACATATTTAACAGGTTTTCAAATGCTATTTTTAACCTATATAACTTTATGAGGGATCCACTATGCTTATTTGTATAGGCACTTTCTTCTCACTTCCCTGTTATTATCCATTCACATGTATAGATTGGAGATGGCAGGTGCCCCCAGGCTATAGAATTCTTTGCCCACTGTCTTTAGACTGGTCAGCTCCATAGTAAGATTTTGAAGAAGGCTGAATCCTGTTTCCTCAAGCTTTTCAAGCAGTTTTAGATGGCTGTTTTTACTTTTTCTCATAGTGCCTTGGGAAGGTCTCATGAAACGTGCTTCAAAAATGTGCATTGGGTTGTATCATTACAGAAGGAGTATCAGCCCTTCTGCTCCCACCTGCCTCCCAGAACACATTTGTAGTGCTCTAGTATCATGAACTGAGAGACACTGCCTCTCAGCAAAAAGTACCGCCTCAGCACAAGCCAGTTTAGTCGATAAGTTAATGGCATGAATCAATGAGAAAGATTTGGGAGAGATCTTAATTAAAGAAACAACTGCTGATACAAATTATGTTTCCAATGTATTGATATAACAGAGGGCATGAGGTTGAACGGAGATGAGTGCTGATCAATGCCTTTAGCATTTGCATTCCTTTTCATCAGAAACTAGCTCACCATACACACACACACACACTCCTGCCATTGCTTCAAAAATGTTTCAGTGTTCTTTGTCTTTATTGTTTCCTACCACATTCCTTTGGAAGCTACTACAAATATCTCACTTTATAAGGTGAACTGAAGGTCTCCACAGCTGGACAAAACAGAGCCCTTTTCTTTGGACCTTTCTAACTGCTATTTTGTATACTTTTTAGAAAACAGTGCTAAATTCCTTTGCAGCATCACAGGGACCTCTTCCACCTGTATACTATAGTATTTAGGGGTAATAATTAGGTGCAAGATATTAAAGTCAAGTTGATGCCACCAGTTCTGAAACCACTCCCTGATACATACATTCACAAAAATTAAGTGTGTCTGTGTGTAAATAGAGAGGAAGAGGGCATTCTCCAGTGCCTGAACAGCACAAATATCCAAAGTCAATAGCTGGATTCCCCAAGTGATTCAATCTGAGACCCAGTTTAAAGAGACATCAATCTGTGATGTCAGCAATGCTCAGCATATAGCTAATGGAGCTTCAAAGGATCAATATTCAAACCTGCTTTTTTAATGCCTGAAAACCCACACTACTGCGACATCTTCTGCTAGATGGAAAGAATATCTGATGTTAGCTGACCTCTTGTACCATTGTCATTTAGAATTTTAAAACCGGATGACAGTGTATTTTCCTTTTTCCCTTTAAAATTTTTTGTTGGGGGGGGGAAAGTGTTATTCTCTAGGATGCAGTGAAGTAATCTAAAGTTTAGCTCAGCTGGTAGCCATGTAATCCATCTTATTTTCCTGTCAGGTTTTATAATGAAGTCAAAAGCAATCTTAAACTGGTGACATAATAATCTAATGCTGTATAGTAATGATTGTAATGGATCCAACAATGTGGTTTTCCTGCATATACAAGTGGAAGAAACAGAGCAATTCCAATGCATTGGAGTGATGATAATAAAAACCAATACTAGGAGAGACAATTATGTTTGGCTCACTATTTTAAAAAAAGTCAGTAAAAAATAGCAAAATACATACTGTAATAAAGCAATACATTTTTAATAAAATAGAAATTCCCTTTAATGTAATCACCACGTGTTTAATTAGTTGTCTTTAAAGGTCATAAAATTGTATAGTGCTCTATGAATAAGTTATTAATACAGTATTAATATTGTAATTAATACAGTATTAATATAGCATTCATATTGTTGTAAAGAATTAATTTCTACAGCTAAAGCATGGCACATACAATTGATGAGAGAATCATCTTATTTACACAAAGAATGCTATGTACATTTCATGACTATACAGCAAATAAATTCAAATATAAAGCAAGCTCACTCTTTCAAATGCTAGTTCAAAGGCTGGTAGAGCTGGATAGGACCCCTACTCTAATCAAGCTTACCCATTTCCCTCTCCCACAAGAAATAAAAGAAAAACAAAACCAAGTCAAATTAAGTTGTTAAACGGTTTAAGGATTTGATATCTTTTGCTGTTAATTTAAAGGGCCGAGCTGCAGCTCATTTCTTTTCATCTTCATAGCAAAGCACAGTGTGACCCCGAGGGTCACTGAGGATTATCTCTGTGTCTTTCCCATTCCATCTTACGTTATTAGTTTACGCTGCAAATGAGAAACTGATGTCAGAAATATGCCAAACATTATTTATAAATATGGAAGCAGCCAGGGTGAAGTTTGATATAGGCCTGTGGGTTAGAGTTTAAAGGCCTCAGCAGTAATTACTAATTACAATATACACTGCAAGGTGGAATCTGTCCTCTAGGAAACAAAAAAAAATGTTTTGTTAAGATGAAAAGCAGTTTCTAAATACCAAATGCACATTATAGTGTGAAATATATCAGTGATCCTGCAATCAGACTGTTCTAATTACCACAACAATAATTTAAAACAACATGGAATATTACATTCAATATTATTTTTAAATTGATTCAAATTTTATGTGTAAAATCACTGAATTTATTTTCACCTACTTTCCATGAATTAACTGAAAACATTTTTGGTGGACATTTTCTCTTGTTAATGAAGATGTTTTAAAGAGCTTTCACTTTATAAACATATGGTCAATGATGTATATATCAGATTTGCGGAGGATATAAATCCTGTCTATAAAAGGAAAGCAATACTAGTTACACAAGGACACATAACTAATTAGGAGTTAATAAAGACCAGGCTGTATAACATCCTATCTCAACATTACTGAAGAGTCATGGAAACCACTCATATTACTCGTATTAGATGAGCAAGACAAAGAAACCAGAAAAGACAGAATCCCACCTCAGAATTTTTTTAACATAACTTGAACAATGAAAAATGACAGGGGACAAAAGCCAAATCAATGATGTAGCAATGATCATAAGAAAGATGAAAATATTCTGCTACCTTGGCAAAATCCACTCACCCTTCAGAAGTAGCATTTAAAAGCTGAAGCACTGGGAACAGAATCTTTATATGAAAGATATAAATTCAGTTTCTTTATGCTCACCAAAACTAACAAGTCAGATATGTTTGATAAGTATGTTATGTTTTTGTGATATTGCCCTGTGTTATATTACTCTAATAAATCATAAAGCATGAAGGTCACACAACTGAATAAAGACACAGCCTTTGTGGCACATCTTCCTATTTAACCTACTCTGTAATGAAGTTAGAAGTTAATGAAGTGCTGTGACACACAGAGGACACCCACACAACAGGGTTGATGATTAATGCAAATGCACCGTAAGAGAGACGTCACATTGCCTATCTTTATTAATGCAACAGAATTCATGAGAGTTGAGATCTCTTCAACAGTTACAGCAAAAATAAAGAAAAAGAGTGAAAGGCTTCTTTGCTAAAATAAATATAATTCTGGTCAATCAAGTTAAAGGAGCAAGTTGACAAGCTGGTCAGATCTGAACCTGAGGCTATGATGTTCCTCTCATCTCCCTAGTCTCCAGATCAGATTGATCTGCAAACAAACAGCATGAAGACAATTGTAGGAGCCTGTAGTAAGGACTCCCAGTATTGTCAAAGTGACTTTTGACATGTTCTGTATCCTGTAGTATGGAGCACTTGGCCAGGTACAGAGGTTCAAAAAGTCAGAGGAGGAATCAATCAAATGTATATGGGTTTATGTGA
>NW_017729006.1:51281221-51288725 GCF_001723915.1 Gavialis gangeticus | reverse complement strand
TCAAAAAGTCAGAGGAGGAATCAATCAAATGTATATGGGTTTCTGTGAGCAGCCTATGTTAGATTGGTAGTGAACAGAACACGTGTTTGCACTTTGGTGGAACGGCACACAGGCTGCCTGCGCCGGCCAAGGCCACTGGAGTCACTCCTGCATGACTCTCAGCAGCCCCTGCAGTCTTCCTGGCTGCCGGAGACTGCTGAGCATGGGCGAGCATACCTCCAACTCTGTGCCACATTAGCCCATGCACCACCTGCTCCTGAAGTTTCCAGGAGCATTTACCTGCTTGCTCCAGCTTGGTTGCTCAGTACACCCCCTTCCCCGCCCAACAACCCTAGTATTCCTGGATCCTGTAGCTGTGGGCCAAAAAAGCTTACAGCCCCAGGTGCCCATGGCCCAGGTACCTATTGGTAGTGGCTGAGCCACAAAGGTCACAGGGTTGTCTCCATGCTGGCATAGTCCCAATGTTCTTCCCCTTGCAATCCTGACCCACCAGAGGTGACCTGCAAGGAGGGGGAGAGTTGTGGAGGGCTGTTAAGTGGACTGGGATGCCAGAGGACAGTAATCTAAGTGGAATCAATAGGGTATATGGGTATCAATTACATTTGAACGAACATAGATCCAGGTCTATCTAAAAATGGGTTCCACCATTTTTAGACCAATCTATATGCACTGAACTTCTGTACAGTTACAGGTTTAGACTGAGTTCCGATCACTTAGACCAGTTTATGTGTGATGTCTGTACCTGGCCTTGGTGACTGGTTCACATGCTTATAGGAAATGGTCTGTTAGATGAAGTATTGTGCATTCCTCGACTAAACAGTAAGATATTATATAGAATAAACTGCATGATGACTTTAAATAATTCATTTGTTTAATTTTATTTGATATAACTGACTGATTAATATAGTTTGAACAATGTAAGACTATTCAGTAAAAAAAATAGAATAAATAAAATTAAAAGGAATTCAGAAGGCAAAAGTCAAAGGCTAGAAAATTGTGAAGAAGAAATCAAGCAGAGCAATGTATCTTAATCCTAAAGACCTGCTTTGAACTGAAGGAGAACAGAAGGTTGTGTGAAGTGTAGTAGGGCTTTATAGTGCACTGTTACTTGGGGAGTACCTTGATACTGAAATGACGGGCGCTATGCAAATGCTAAGGTAGATAGATGATGTCTGTGAGATGGATAGATAGAGGAATGAATGAACAGACTTACAGACATATGGAGAAACAAGTTAGGCATGAAAATCCATATGTAGGCACCTTGCGCTAAATACAGTAAGGGACCAAGGGGCTTAATTTAACCAATTAAGTGCCTGTTCTCTAGGGTGAAGTTCAAAACCCTTTAGTGAGGGGTCTAATCTCCTTGTACACTGCACGGGGAGAAGTAGACACTTCAGAGTAGGACCCTGTAACAGGGGGCCTTCTTGGAGCCGATTTAACGATGGCCCACCCACCTGTTTCTGAGCTAACCGGCCGCCTTCTTGCCCGCCATGCCTTGTTGGAATTAATTAGTTAATGATGTAAGTATGCAGGATGCTGCCCATTTTCTGCCCCGATGCCAGGGGGCGCTATCTGCGGCTCCATTCCTCCCCTACACCACAGCCCAAGCCTCGCTGATGGCATCTTCATATTATCGTTATCACTGGCCCCCACACTGGGCCCCAGAATCCTACTAATCAAACCCTGCCTGCATTCTTCTCTTCAGGGGATCTCATCCACCTTCATACTAGGCAGCATAGCTCCCTGAACTGCTTACCCTTCAAGTGTGGCCCCCCAGGAACTTCAGGCCAGTTGGAACCCCAGGCCCACAGCTCTTGCACGTTCCTCAAAGTGGGCCCCTGGTCCTTTGACCCTTCTGGTCCTGGCCCAGTCAGGGGAAGTTCATACAGGCCTGAGTCTATGGCCTTTTCTCTCTCTCCGGGGGTCCACCCTTCAGGCCCTCCAGAAAAGGGTAACCCACCCAGTTGTTGGGGCTAAGGGTTAAAGCGTCCCAACCTGCCTTTCACCGGGATGGTAACTGGCCTGGTATTTCCTAGGGGCTCCCACACCACTGAGAGCCGTACCAGGCCACCCACTCTCGGCAGGGTGCAGTTTTAGGTCGTACCCAGGACCAGAAGCCTCCTACCCGTCCCCTACAGCTCCTCCCTTACCTCCAGATGATACCAGCAGCCCTCTGACCGGGCAATGTTGTTGTCTGGCCTCCAGCAGCAGAACTGCCCTGTTTGTATGGGCAGCAAGCTCTCCAGCCCCTGCCTGCAGGGTGCTCCCAGCACTGAATCCATGAATGTGGGGCTGCTGAGCCCCATGGTGATGGGGCTTGGACTGGAAGACTCTTAACTCCCATCCCAAGCCCTGCAGTCATAGAAATCAGGCTGGGAGACCCTTATGTCCCTGCAGTGGCTCTGCAAGTGGGGGACAGCTGCTGTGAGATGCTAATCTCCTAGCCTGAGATAAGGATCTCACAGCCAGAGCCCTGGGACCTTGGGGCTCTGGCTGGGAGGTAAGCATCTCCCAAAAGTGGCCCCACGATGGTGAAACTGTTGCTGGGGAATAAGGGTCTTCCAGCCCAAGCCCTACAACCTCAAGGATCAGGCTAGGAGATAAGGATTTCCCATCCCCCACTCATGATCAAGATCTGGGAGCAGGGGGCTTGGAGCTCCCTGCTGCCAGGGCAGAGGGACATAGCCTCCACCTGGACTCCTGTGGCAGAGCCTGCCTCAGAAGCAGGAAGCTCTTGGGAGCAGGGATCAGTCTCCAGTCCTCTCATGGACTGCTGACAGGGAAAAGATTTGGCTCCCAGCTAGGTATCTACATGAGTGCTATGGTACCATTACTAATGTCAAATAAATTTGCTACTTGCATTTGCAGGTAGAAAATTTACTCAGGATTAGGAAGATTTACTGTGAAATAAGCATGTGCACTTGTAGACCCATGTGCTTACTTCACAGTAAACTATGCTAATTTGCTGTTAAGTATCTCATGTAGACACACCCACTGTTTGGTACCTGTTCTAGTGATTAGTTAAAATTAGTTAGCATTAATTTCAACCACAGTTCCTCAGTAGACATCCCCAAATTTCTATATTATCATAAATTACTCTTTTAACCATTAGACACAAAGACTCATCTGATTTGAATCCCTAATTCACCAATATCTCCATCAGTAAGTAAATATAGCCTGTAAACACTTAAGGTTGATAATCCCTCTAATTCTACAGTTTTCTACCAGTATGCAGATCCTGGGCACATCTACACATGCATTTGATCTGAGATCAGTTTACTTGTGAATAAACACTCCCAGGCAGGAATCTACACATGCAGGGACTTGGCAGTAGATTTGCTGCTCTTAGCATCAAGCTGGGGCCACTTCCCAGGGTCCTGGAATGAGTCCCTGCCACTACTATCCAGAGTAACCACTGCACAGTAGGGTTTTTGCAGATGCTCCCAAAGGAAGTGATTTTTCTCCTGTATCCAGTACTATTGAGGCCTCACCTCAAATACTGTGTCCAGTTTTGGGCCCCATATTTCAGGAAGGATGTGAACATATTGGAAAGAGTCCAGCAGAGGGCAACAAAAATGAATGGAGACCTAAGAAGTATGATTCATGAGGAAAGACTGAAAGAACAAGGGTTATTTAGTCTAGAGAAGAGAAGACTGAGGGGAGATTTGGTAACAGTCTTCAAATACCTGAAGGGTTATTATAGAGAGGATGGGTACACACTTTTTTCTGTGGTTGTAGGAACAGGACTAGGAACAATGGCCTGAAACTGCAACTGAGGAAATTTAGGTTGGAGGTAAGGAAAACAGGAAATTTAGGTTGGTGAGGGTGTTTAAGCATTGGAATGGACTACCTAGAGAAGTTGTGGAATCTCTATCCCTGGAAATTTTCATGAGCAGGTTAGCCAGTCACTTCACTGGGATGGTTTAGTTAGGGATGGTCCAGACTTGAAGTGGAGTCTCGACTATATGACCTCATGAGGTCCCTTCTAGCCCTACTTCCTATGTTCCTATTGGTAACCATGATCATACCTAACAAGGTAAAATTGACACCGTCCTGCATATCTGAACAAAAAATCTCTGGCCTACTACACAAAGGTGAACAGAAGTTGGCTACTCATCTTTTGGTTGAACTTCCAGAAAAGCCACTCTGCACAGCCTCCATGATAGGTGCCATAGAGGGGCTATTTAGGATGTTGCTTCTCATTTAGAAAGAGAATGTAATTGTGTGCCTATTGTACTCAGCCCTAATGGATTGTTCCTGTTCTTGGTAGGTATGGGTCTTATGACCAAAGCCTTTTCCCAAAATGTCAGTGCGTCCGTTTGGGAGTCCTTTATGGTTATTTCAGGTTTCTTGCATAAAACATATTTGTTTCATCTTACATCCGGTAATAATATTTAAAACTCAATCAACTTCTAAGGAGCTTCTGCTTTTGTGTTGCCATGCTTAAGATCTAGGTGCCTTGCATGAAGCTGACCTTTATCAATCAGTTAGATGCCTAGGCTTCCTACAAAGTATCTGAGGAGACCCAAGTGCTTGCCACACACAGTCCAGGTAGCCTATTTGCTCAGTAGCCAAAAGGGAATGCTAGACACAAGGATTAATGCTTGACCCAGGAGTACAAGAATGGTGCTTCTGTAATGCTGGGATCCAAATGAATTAGAAAGGATGCTTCTAGCTGGACCAATAGGTCTGCTTTAATGCTCAAGAGTTTGGGGAAAGAACACTTATCCAGGAAGTAGGAGAGCTGGGTTCTGGGGTCCTTTTCAACCTAAGGGGATTGAAAGCCACTACCCCACCTCCTTCTCCCAGACTATTAGGACTCCCATCCCTCCTGGTAAAGCTGGCTCTCTGGACAGGTGCCAAGGCAGGATTCATGAGGATGAGTAAGGGGAAGGGCAAGTCTGTGGCCCAGTGAGGAGGTTACTTGCCTGAGAGGAGGGAGTCCTGGGTTCTGCTGCCAGGATGGTTTATCAAGGAGTCCATTGCTAAAAAGTAGAATTCACCCTATGAACAGGAGAAAACACTCAAGACTTCCACCTTCCAGAGGAATGCTCTCCTTACTGGCCAGTTTCTGGGCAGGTGATTTTACCCCTAGGCTATTGGGCAGAAAGCAGACAGCAACATCTCCTATTTTGTTTTGTTTTTAATTAAATTGAGCTGTATGCATAGTATCAATATTGAATAGCTGCTTGATAGGAACAGACCATGTCTGAGGAATGAGGGACCTAGACAGCTCCCAGCTCCTATTTGGATTACAATAAAGGTTAGATGGGGAGAAGGTGACTATATGGACAATGTAGGTTCTTTCTGAGTATGCACAATAAATCAAGTCTAGGCACCTAGGGATCTCAAGCGAAAATAGAGACCATTGAATGAATCTAGGTGCCTAAGCAGTTGTGTAGCTGCTCAGCAGTCAGTTGGATCACTGTCAGTTGGATCACTCAGGTGCCCACATTTTGCTTAAATGTTATTTAGATATCTTTGACACTGATTAAGATCTGGCTTAAAGAGCTAAAGCCTGTTTTACTTCATTATTATTGATTTTAACATATAGGGTGGCATAAGTGTAGCCATTTAACTGCAACTTTTAGCACTTATGCACAGTGAGCGCATCTATATGTGCAAATAAGCACCACTAAGTTTAAAATGCATTAAGCTAATGCGCATTAAGCAATTTTTGGCAGATGTCTACACATGCAAGGACTGGGGACTAAAGTTAGTTGGCACTAAAGTTAGACCCAAGTTCTTTCAGCTCTGCCATGTGCCCCTATGGTTACCGGGGGGAGCTGCAGCCTCCAACCACATGGCTGCTGGCACTTGGAAGCCATGTTGAAGCCAGAGCCAGCTGCCAGCACTTGGAAGCCATCTTGGAAGCTCTGTTCCCTAGCCAGCCCCTTCCTTGCCCAGGAGCTCCATGCCCAGCACAGGGGAAGAACATGGCAGCTCTTTCCTTGCCTCCCCTGCCTCCCTGTGCCAGGCCTGCCCCTGCCCCTGTCCCTTCCCCTGCCCCTGCCAGAAGCACCCAGTGTCCTGCTGCTCCTGACTGGCCCCTGCCAATGATGGCCAGCAACCTATGACGCTGCTGGCAGTGGTGCTGGCCCTCATGACCCCATCACATACCCCCACCCAGGCCTAGACAGTCATGCATCTGCCAATGGGGGCCAGGGCACTTGATGCAGGAGGCCCTGCCCAGCTCCTCCTCCTGCACTCCCCACTCCAGCTCACCTGCCCAACCACCCACACACCCCCTACCCTCTGCCCACCCCCAGCACCACTCTCAGGATATGCACATGGGTGAAACAAAGAAAACTTTATTGCCCTCAGAAATCCCCTCCAATTCCTCCCCCCCATAGACAGAGTCACTCCACCACCCTCCCCACCAACCAGCAATAAAAAAAAACACTTTTCCAACATTCAAACTATATACACTAGGTCTCAGTCAGTTATTGCCACAGAGATGGGGGCTGTGGGGTGGGGGCACCTAGGAGGAAGAGCCTGGTGGCAGGTGGCCAGTACCCCAGCCTTGCACCATTCCCCTTTGGGTCCAGGTTCCTCCATGGGCCACAGTGGTTGGTGCTTCTCTGGGACAGGCAGCTCCCCCTCTGGCTGTCCAGGGTCAGGGCTAGCATCTCCCAGTGGTGTTGCACCTAGCACCTCCAGGTCCTTGGGGGCATGGCCTGTGGGTGTGTGGTGGGGCTGGTCCCAGGTGGGTGGTGGGGGACCCATGGCAAGGGCTAGCTGACGGGATGCCTGCAGGGCTGGGGATGGGTGCTGGGCAGTGGGAAGGAGGCATATGACTACCAGGCCCAAGACAGTGTCTAGGCCTGATGTTCCTCCTCCGCAGCCTCCACTGCCCAGCACTCAGCAGCCATCTGCTCCCGCAGAAGCTGCAGGAGCTTTTCCTCCAGGACCATGAGGCAGGTTCAGAATGCCTCCTCCTGTGCTATGTTGTCTACCTGCCAGGCCACCATGCATGCCTTCTGCCCCTCAGTCAGCTCTACCAGGTGCTGGAGCAGGCAGGTTGGATTGCTTGCCCACTGCTGGTACAGCTGATGCATGTGGTGGGCTCAGGCACTGGGTGGTGGCCTCTCTGAGCCGGCATTCCTGCTGGGACTGGTGGGCTCCAGGTCCTGGGGGGCATGGCCTGTGGGAATGTTGCGGGGCTGGTCCCAGGTGGGTGGCATGGGACCCATGGCAGGGGCTAGCTGCCAGGATGCCTGCAGGGCTAAGGATGGGTGCCAGGCAGTGGGGAGGAGGCACATGACTACCAAGCCCAGGACAGTGTCCAGGCCTGATGTTCCTCTTCTGCGGCCTCCTCTGCCCAGCAGTTGGCAGCCTTTTGTGAGAGTTTGCAACATTTCAGAGATAAGATGTTCTGCACTAGGGGCTGTGTGCTGCCCAGCCTCAGATCACAGGCTGGCCATTCAGAAGTGCCCAGGGATCATGGTAAGCTGGCTCAGCAGGCCTGGGCCCAGGTGGCCAATGGCTGAGCTCCCCATTCCCT
>NW_017729006.1:51271444-51276221 GCF_001723915.1 Gavialis gangeticus | reverse complement strand
TGCCCAGCCTCAGATCACAGGCTGGCCATTCAGAAGTGCCCAGGGATCATGGTAAGCTGGCTCAGCAGGCCTGGGCCCAGGTGGCCAATGGCTGAGCTCTCCATTCCCTCTTTCTCCTCTGGGGCTGGCTGGGTGCTTGCTGCAGGCAGCCTATCTCCCCTGGCCCCTTCTTAGGGCAGGCCAGGCCAGGCCAGGCCACGCCAGGCTGCTGGCAGCACCTGCTGCAGCAGCTCCAAACCCCGCTGCCTCCCCTCTCTCCCTGCAGGCCAACCACTCTCTTGCACTGCCACTTATCCAACAGTACCTGGGTTTGGGACATGCAGGGCTCCCAGACACCTGAGGTAAGGAGTTGGCCACACCAAGTTAAAGTTAGTGCTGGGTCTCATCTACCAGTGCGTTACTGCACTTTAATCACACCTAAATTTGATACTTGCATTTTCAGGTATCAAATTTAGGCATGATTAGCTTAAATTCACCTTTTTAATGAGTATTAAGGGTTCACACATGTAGACACACCCCTTAATGTGCATTAAATTAGGCTAATGTACAGTAATGCATGCCCAGTTTATATTCTGTTTAAACCTGTGGCAGAATAGGATCATGCAAAAATAAAGGAATGTGCAAAAATAAAGGAAAGGAAAGCATATCTGTCTTGTAACCCAGTAGCCAAGATACTTGGCAAGGTGACAAGAAACCTGGTTACTAGAACCAGGTTCCATGCAAGAATTTGCACATGTATCTCCCACTCTCCAGGCAAATTATTACACCCAAGAAGTAGGTTACATTTACCTGGCCACATAAGTGCCATTTAGCCCAATAAGGCAAAATAGAATTTAGCTCTATGTCTCTAGAATATGAAACATAAATACACAAAAAATTATGGCTTGTTTAAATAAGTCTTGTATAGTACTGTATTTTCATTTCACTGGAACATTGAATAAAAATTACACTTAACTTTGGTTTATTTAAATATTAATGAGGTCAAATGAGATGAAGTGACTAAAAAGCATTTAAAACATATTCTGTCTTGGTCAAGAAGAAAAAAATAGATACAGAATAGTAATACTGCAGTGATACCATTAGAACAGTAGATACAACACTGATTTTTCATTTACACTAAGAAGTGCAATTTAGCTCTCTCCCAAAATCATTAGAATATTTTTTATGCTTTTAATTCAGAATAAAAAAACACTTCTGAAATTAAATGTATATATGCGTGCCTTGAAATCAGAAGCATTCATACAAGTTTTAGGGATATCATTTAATGATGTCAGATGCTAAGGTGTCTTATAATGATGCACTTTTTTAGCATATTTTATAATGCCTTTATTTACAAAAATAACTTGTTTTGTGCATATAAACAAGACATCATAAACATTTTTAAAATGTTATTTGTTGGGTTATTTTTTCCCCTGCTTTTTTGAGAGAGAAAAGGCACAGTGAGATACTCTTAGTGATAGAATAAATTGTAAAATCTAAATAACCTGTTAAAACATCAAGCTCACAGAGCACACAACATATAGATTTCACTTGAAACTGTTCAATGGCAAAGGCTTTTGAGTGTCCTGAATGTGACACAGAGACATAAAAGGTTTTTAAGCAACTGAGCTTCAAGTAATAATTCACAAAGAGAATGCAGCACTCTGACTCCAAGGCTATAACAAGCATGTAACTAAGATAGATGTGTGTCCCTTCCTACTACTTTCTAGAGAATAACTTGGATAGGGTTCTTGACATGCAGTAAGGCAGATGCATGTGGCTGGAGTTTTGTAAAATATTTTTAGAAAAGTGCTGCTTCTTTCTTCTGACTTCATGCTGATTTTTATGAGATATTGTTTGAAAGCAAAATAATGCACTCCAAAAGCTATTAAACAGAGCAATAGGTCTTATATTCAGTAGCATCCTATTTAAAGGGTCATATTTCTAGTCATGGGAAACTCCACAGGATTTCCCTCACTCAGCATCTTTCAGACCTGAATTATTTGGGAGCAATCCAGGAAAACTTTGAAAAGGCAAGCTAAGATTAGACTCTGTGGGGTATATTCTCTTTCCACCTAGTAGGCACATCAGTAGACTTAGGTACCTGAGTGAAATTCTATTCCATGGTGATCAAATCTGTAAAAAACTTAACACAGAAAGTGGGTCGGTCCTCCTCCTCAATGCTGGGTTTTTTTTGTGACTCAGACTTAATGTTCAGATGACAGTGTGTTACAAAAGAAAGATGAATTAAAGCATTTTCAGAGGCTTAAACTGGGTTAAATAAAATCACATTTAGGCACCTAAGACCAATGAAACATTTCATAGCTGAAATAAAATTTGGCCCAAGGTTTTCAAAATACAGATATCCCTTGAGTAAGTGGTGGAACTTACACTTCCCTTCATGGGTCGGTCAAGGATTTTGAGAAGGGAGTGGCGCAGATGGTCTAGTGCACACCATATAACACACCACACATTTTTCTACAAGTAAAAAGAAACCAGAAGATGTATTAATAAGCTAGGATAGTGATGCTCTATCTTTTGGCCACTCTTAATTTTACCCCACAACCTGACCATAGACATAACTGCTCATTGCACCCCAACACTTGTGTTCCTCAGACACTCCATTGTGGCCCCAAAGTACCATTCAATGCCCTTTATAAATTACTCCTTCCACCTCTAATGCCCTCTGGCTCCACTCTGTCCCCTGTTATCCCATATATCCTCCATGCTCAGCCCCACCTCATCATGTCCCAAGCCCTATCTTCCTTCTCATGCCCCAGTGAGCCCTCCCTTTCCGCCCTGAACAACCTAAACTCACAGCAGTTCCTCACATCCTCTGCCCTCCCCACACTTATCCACAATCCCTCTTGCTCCCAAACCTGCTCATATCCCATTTGATCCCTGTGGTCCCCATCACCCCTCTCAGCCCTAAATCACATATGCCAATTACATCCCTCATCCCCATAATGCCCCAACTCATCCCAATACCACACCCCTCTACTGAACAGGCCCACCTCCCTCTAAAATCCCCTTCATGCTTGTGAACCCATGCTCAGGAGACCCTTCTTCTGAAAGCCCCTCCCAAAACAGTTCCCTGTTCCCCTCACGGCCCCTAACCATGGAGCAGGAGGAGGCAGATCTAACCAACCCCCTCATCCCTACAACCTCTCCTCCACATAGCAGCAGCATGAGAGCACGGCAGGGTGCCCAGAATGACTGCTGCATACTGAGGGGAGGGAGGGGGAGGGAGACTTCCAATTGTCCCTGCGATTAGAATTACATGTCATTTTTTCACCCCCCCCATTTCTGTTGGTGTCTGGGGCAGTTGCCCCTTTCACCCCATCCTAGTTACAATACTGACTCATAGCATGCCCATAACTGGCCTCTACTGATCTTCAATCCCAAGATACAGAAACAAAGAGTTCGGGTTGAGTGATGACTCAGTTCAGCCACTGGCAGTGCCCTTACCTGGGGCATTCAACCCCTTTGGATATGCTTATGCCTGGCTTTATGTTGCCTTGGTTGCACCACTGGTTCAGCTCTACACAGTATGCTGACATTAATAACCCAGCAAAGGGTCACTACAGTATGTTACCTCTCTGCCTCATCTTGGCAAGTCCTTCCTGCATGTAACTGCTATACCACTACACATCTCAGGAGGTCTCTAGTCCAACCCCCTGATCAAAGCAGGACCATCCCCAACTACAGCATCCCAGCCAAGGCTTTGTATAGTCAGATCTTAAAAACCTCTAAGGAGGGAGATTTCACAGCCTCTGTTCCAGTGTTTTACTACCCTCCTCCTGAGACAGTTCTTCCTCATATCTAACCTAAACTTCCCTTGCTGCAACTTGAGACCATTGCTTCTTGTTCTGTCATCTACCACCACTGAGAACACTCCATCCTGTTTGGAACCACCATTCTGGTAGTTGAAGGCTGCTATTAAATCCCCTCTCAGTCTTCTCTTCTCTAGACTAAATAAGCTCAGTTTTTGAAGACTCTCCTCAGAAGCAGGGATCCTGATTTTCCCTGATAAAAAAAATCACAAATTCTCTGAAAAAACCCCAAAATTTGTGATTAAAATAAAAGGCCCCTCCCCCCTCCCTCTCTTGGCCCTACTTGTGCCCCTCACTCCCACCCACAGTGCCCTAGCCTTGCTCTTGCTCTTGCTTCCCTACCCCAACAACCCCCTGGCCCTGCTCATGACCCTCACTTCCCCCCCACAGCCCCTCAGCTGCCAGAGCTATGGGACCAGGAACCCAAGTCCTGAGGCCCCTGCCCGCTGCAGGAGGCAATGGCTGTTGCAGCAGAGTGGAGCCTGGCTCCCTTCCCTCCTCCCCTGCACTGCCTGCTGCAAACTTGGGTAGCGGGGAGGGGGCAGCTCCCTGTGTCTGCAGACACTCCTGGGGAGCAGAGGGGACCTGAGCCCTCCAGATCTGTGTTTGGAGTGGGAGCAGGCTGCCTGCTGCAAGCTTGGGCTCCCACCTTGTTGCCCTTCCCCAGGGCCTCCTCAGCCCAGCGTGTGCAACCTGGTGCTGCATGGCAAAGTAGCTCCATGCAGGAAAGCTGCTTGCCACTGTGATCTCTGCACTGCCCTGGTGATGTGTCCCCTATGTGTGCAGCAGCAGTGAGGGGCACAATCCCATGCCTCTACTCCCCTGCTGCCATGCGTGCAAAGGACATGTCACCAGGCTAGTGCAGTGCTCCCAGTGGCAAGCAGCTTTCCTGTGTGGCCCGGCTCTGCTCTGCAGCACCAGGTTGCACCTGCTGGGCTGCAGAGGCCCTGGAGGAGGGCAGCAGA
>NW_017729006.1:51266413-51271330 GCF_001723915.1 Gavialis gangeticus | reverse complement strand
CCCCCCCCGGTCCTGTCTCACTCCCTCCCCTGCCAGGGCCCTGTGACTGCATATTGCAGCCCCAAGCCCCATGCACCACCCAGCAGTGCAGCAGCCCCAGCCCTGACCAACTCCCTCCCTCTGTTCCCTCCCCCACGTTTACCTGAGGGAGCTGCTCTCCAGGCTGCCTGGCAGCAATGCACATCCAAGGGGGGTGCCCCTTCACAACCCCCCCCCCCCCACCCCAGATCTAGCCTGACTTTTCTTGTCAATGCATAAAAGCTGGCCCACAGTGATAACATATACAACCAAACTAAGCATGCTTAACATAGACGGGAATCAAAACTTTATTGTGTATTAAGTCGGGGCTATTTCTGTGCCTTGACTTATAATATCTTTTATTTGTCACATATTTAAAAAGATCACACTGAAGTCTGCATTTTACCAATTTGGACTTTAGAGGGTTTTCATTTAGTAAGAAAAAAAATGTTTATTGAGTTCTTACTCACCTCCATGTTTCATTTGCCCTCCCTGCAGGGCCTGGGACTATCTATACATTGTCCCAGAGTAAATACGTTTATATAAGGGTAAAGGGTCAACATTTCAAAAGTAACAAACCAAATATAATCTCCTGAAATTCATATTCAGACGCTTAAATGAGTGCGGAGTGCCCAGCAGCTCTCATTCAGACTGAAACTGCTGGGTACTCAATATGTTTTAAAAATCAGGTCATTTATTTAGAGGTTTAAGTATGGATTTTAGGAGCCTAACTTTAGGTTCCTATTTTTGAAAATCTTGGCCTAGTTATATCGGAAGCACTTCACTCACTACACAGTGACTAAAGAGGACAAAAAAGGTGATTAGTGCATCCTTGATACAAGTATTTCATTTATAAACTGGAGTTTTAAAGTATAAATCTCATTATCTGCTTATGTCAGATTTTGCCAAATATGTTTATTTAATTTGAATACTGAAAACTGTGTTTTACTGTAAAAATGAAAGGAAAAGAGGGGAAAAAAGAATGTATTTATTTGTACCCTTTGATGCCTGGAGATACTGTTTCCCACTTTGGGTCTTTTCTTCCTCCACAAGATGCAGGCACTATTCAACAGGGATTTGGGACTCTGTATTTTGCATATGTGCACTTCACTCTCACTATTTGCCTGTGGTTTCACAAGCACATTCTTATGGCAGGCAATAAGAATTTGAGGTAAAGTTTTAGAGACTAAAAAACTCAAGGAACATAGCTAAAGGAATATAATAGTGTAGATATTGTAATCAGTACAACTGATACACCAGGGAAAGAGAAAAACATATCCCAGAATAAGAAAACATGCCGTACATAAGTATGCATGAGGATTTGCATGTAGCATATTGTATTGTCAGCTATGTGCTTTGGATATCTAGCTTATAGGCTGAAATTTTCCAAGCCTGATCTCTGTATAAAGGTGAGCTTAGTAATGATGAAATGAAGGAGATGGGTGAGTGGAAGAAATCTCCATTTTGAATGACTCCACTGCCAAAATGTCTTGGGGTTATAAGATGGAATTTGAGGGGAAAATATCCCTTACTATGAATTCCCACTGAATTATTTGGTCTTTATTTTATAGTTTTATGAGCTGTTACAAATTAAGTTTCCTAAAAGAAAAGGTTTTATTTGGGATTTTTAAAAAATATTCAGCAGTCTTAACAATCACATCCCATTCTGAAGGACAGCATTGTTTGCTGTTCCATGGATGTGTGGTAAGTTAGCTACATTTCAAAGAAATGCACTTACGATTTGTGATAAATGAGCTGAGAGTCTCGTGGACCTTGCTTCATTCTCTGTATAACTTGTAAATATATATCTAAGTATAGCAAAACCAGTATACCAAAATATGCAATGCCACATGCATATATGTTTAAGCATGTATTGGAAGACACAGCACTTCACAGGAGAGTTTTGGGCATCCTTAGTGGAAAAACAGGCTCTGTATCTTATATAACCTGAAGCTGAATTTCATTCTACAAGGTGAATTTCATTCATGTTGGATCTGAGCAATGATGCTTTACCCTGGTGGGCAAAGAAGCATTCTGCAATTCTTTCATAAGGAAAATACCAGTTGAAGCTGCTCTGAAATAAAAAGGGATCAGGGTTGGCTTTACCATATTTTAGGTTGACCCTACAATTTTCTGGACCTCCTTCCAAGACAGATGGATTATTGCCTTTGAGAATAAATGAGCTGGTAGTGGGACCAATTCTGGGGGGGGAAATCGTTTTTTGACAGAAATGGCTTTTGATTAAACAGAAGTTTCCATGAGCAAAAAAAAAAAAAAATGTTTTCAGGAAGAGGTTTCAGGGATTTTTTTATAACAACCTGAAACTATTTTTGGTTTGTTTCCTGACAATGCAAAACATGAAGTTTTTGTTTTTAGTTTTAAGCCAACATTTTTTGTTATCACTGTTTTCTGGTGCCAAATTAGAAACATTTGGGGTTTGATTTATTCCACAAAACTTCACATTCACTGAATTTTTTTTAAGTGGGGAAAAAATATTTTCCAGTCAACTGTAGGCCAGTTTTCAATACCTTTTTTTTCTTTTTGTCCAAGATAATGTTTAGTCATCTGGTTCTTCAATTTCCCTACTCTACAGAAGGAAAGTGCCATATCCCACATTGTCTCACAGACACCTTTGTACACCTTCTGAAAGGAAACAAGTACAGCAGTTTCACAGCACAGTTTTGTGAGAACAGCAGGATATACTAAGCAAGCATCCTAAAGATAGTGGCAGCAATCGCTTCCCATAACAGCAATTCCTTCACGATTGGCAAAGTGTTAGGTGTATTTAGGGGAAAAATGAAGAGAGAGGAATACAACGTTTAGCATAGAGGCCTGGAGTAATACCTTCCCTAAAGAGCAGCAAGGTCATTACTGTATTAATGTTCTTTTCCCCACAGATAATGTACTTAAAATGCCTTCACTAAAAACAGTTATTTAATTCCCCTATTCTTCAGTTTCTCAGATCCCTGAAGAATGTAATTAGAGCAGCAGCTGACACCCCTTCTGCACAGAGAACCTGAAGGGTCATCATTGCTTAAGGAGAGCAATGAGCTTTCTTAGGAGGGTGGTAGGCAAGGCCCTGGATTGGGACTCCCAGGGTGTGAGTCCTATTCTTGCCTTATGCTAAAGGTTTCTTTTGTGGCTTTGTAAAAGTGACTTTGTCACTCCATACCTTAGTTCAAAATTGTGAAAATGAGGATTGTGATGTATAGTTTTTTCTATCATTGAGAAATGGTAATGTTTTCTTTTTTTTTCTGTCCTGCTCTTCAGTAGCAGAGGGCGTCTTTGAGTTAATATAAGCCAAATACACAGATAGAATTTGGCCTGGTTCATGTACCAGGTTTTACACATATGAGTTCAATATCTTACATTTTCTATTCTTTTGGGGCATTGAGCACCTACAACCAAGTCTCTCAAATTTTCACAAGAATACATCAAATTCTAGGGCCACTCACTTTGCATGACTTGAATTATAAAAATCACAGAGAACCACTTCTGGTGTTTTGGTTTGTAAGAAATATCATAGATGTCCGTATCATATATGGAGATCATAACACTCCATATAAAGTCTCCTTTGTGCATTTCTTGGTATTTAGCCAATACTTCCATCTTGATACATAAGATAACCATGACGGGAGAAAAAAGGTACACATTTGTGTTTGTAAGTAAAAAAAACAGTAAAAAGTTGAACCTCTGTTATTGCTAGAGAGGTAGTTCCACATGTACTCCTAAGCAGTCTATTACTTCTTCAGTCAATGAGTAAGTAAATCACTAGAAACATCACTAGGGTTACTAGATATTGATTTGACTGCTAACTTAAGTCACAGTAAATGGACAGTGGCCTTGAGTTTGAAATCCAGGACTCTTTTTTGGCAGCACTTCCTAGATTCATGATCCAGTCCACAGCTCTTAGCATACTGCTGTAAAACTAGATCCGTAGAATGTAAATGCTAATACTGAGTAATAAGTTAAGAGAAATATATTAAACTGAAGATTGGAAAAAACCCTAATATGTAACTCCATAAGAGAATCTTGTTACATATATTCTGTGTACGGCCAATATTGCAGAATTTGCTGTAGGAAAATTCCCACTGACATAGATCAGACCCTATAATGGCATGAAATTCAAAGTGCTTAATTTGAGAATCTGCTAAGTCCAAACTCTGAGGTCGTAGATGACATTCCAAAGAAGAGTGTTACAGGGGCATTAGCAGAGAATCCATCCTCAGCAGCAGATTCTTTGTAATGTTTCCTAGTACTACTGTATATGTTGAATATGTTTCTTCACTCTTAAGAGTATTATATTTCAAAACAAATCAAAGCTTGTTAAAGAAAGTAAGTTATTCACAGGAACTTCCCTGTGTTTTTTCTGGCCTTCAGACTCTGGAGGTTGGGAAAAACACATTGTCCTTTCCAGCTGCATAACTATCTTGCTAGCGATTAATTACTTAGATACTTCTGAATAAATAGGATGTAAAGAAATACCTAACAAAAGCCTAATACATCTCCAATGATAGAACCCTGTGCTATGTGTGAGATGAAATATCCTTTTCAAATTTTTTTTGAAAGACAAGCAGATTATTCAAAATTATGGCAATCAGATACTGACAAAGAAGAAAAATAGTGATATGCTGAACAGAAACCACTTAAATGCTGTGTGCCTTGATAATATAATATTTCCACAACTGTTTCTGTTTAAAACTAATAAAAATAAACATAAAACATTCCCTTTTCCTCCTATCAAATTCATTACTTTGAGCGACAAAATGACAAAATGATTAGCTGTTAATAAGGCCCCCGGTTTAAAAGATTGACTGACATTGCATTACTCATTTAATTTCCGCTTCTCCTAGGTTTTTTTTTTCTTCCTCCCAGCACAGAGGGAATTAATATTATCAC
>NW_017729006.1:51249062-51261413 GCF_001723915.1 Gavialis gangeticus | reverse complement strand
CCTCCTATCAAATTCATTACTTTGAGCGACAAAATGACAAAATGATTAGCTGTTAATAAGGCCCCCGGTTTAAAAGATTGACTGACATTGCATTACTCATTTAATTTCCGCTTCTCCTAGGTTTTTTTTTTCTTCCTCCCAGCACAGAGGGAATTAATATTATCACATCAAAGGCCTCCCTTTAAATGGGGGAGAAAAATCATTTAAAAGGACACAGGCTGTGATTATTCAAACTAGGTTATTTGCACCTTGTATATTTAACGATATCATGGTACAACTTCATTTTGTTCAAATTGCTGTCAGTCACTAATAGAAGAAATTTGCTTCCGTTTTATCAGCACTATTGTGTTCAGTCAGACTTGTGAGTGTGGGGATTGGAGGGTGGGCATTAAATGTGGAATCTGATAAAAAGGATATGAACATGGAGGAAGTAATGCACCAAGTGAAGGGAGACTGATTGTAATTCCAATGTTCGTAATGCAAATGTCTTTTTCTTTCTTCCTTCCTTTCCTCCTTCCTTCCTTCTTTTTGTTTTTTCATTCTTCTGTTCTTTTGTTCATTTGTTCATTCTCTTCCTTCCTTCCTTTCTTAAAGGCACAGAGACACATGCAAGCCCTAAAGTGCAAGCGTGGGCCTCCACGGAATATAAGATTTAACAATATGACTCTCTGTTGTGGTATTTTATTTCCTTTCACTTTGATCCCTGACAGACAAATTATACCAGGGATGATTTAACACCTAAAGATGTATGTCATATTCCATAAAATAGTTGTATCAGTGGGAAAAATTATGAGTGGCACAACCCTTGGCCTAGCAGCAGCCAATGATCTATCCGTATTTAGGTCTTGGCAGATTGAATTATTCCCCTCTCTAACTGTAACTGTGTTAGGGCTTGCATGACAAACAGTCCACTTGTCAAATATTTATCCTTCCTCCTAAAAAAAAAAATAAGGAAAAATTGACCACGAGAAGGAGGGGGAATATAAGTGGTAAAAGACCAACCACAGCATGAAATATGAAACATAAATCAGAGGGGTCAGAGAGAGCCAGGGAACTTGGTTACTAAGGCTCCAGATGGATTAAATAACCTGCATCCTGAGGGAGGGTGGGAAGGGGAGCAATAAAATAATAACAGAACAGAGTGCTTCTCTGTCAAAAGGTTTGAAGACAAGCCTTGTTAATTCAAAAACCAGCGAAGTTAAATTAGTCCATGTCCCTGTGAAAAGAAATGTTACATATTGTGAAGGAGAGATAAATTTCCACTCACTCTCTCCAATAGACTGGGCACTGACAGGTGACTGCTGTGAGTAGTTCATTAAAATGTCCAATTCATGGGAGATTTTCAAAATTTATAATGCTTCCTATGGACAGCAGGGTCAAGTTCAACGAGAAGGGAAAAGAGCAAAGTAACTAATGGAATTACTCACTAATTAGCTTTTAAATGAGTTAGCAATTTTTCTCAGCAAATATTATCTGGCTTTTAATGTCTCCATTTTTTAGCAACAAGACAGAAACAGAGGCCAGAGCTTACCTATAACATCCCTACTTATCTTATCCTTTGGATGATGAGCATGTAAGTACAGTTCCTGGGTATGACTTGCTCCATTGGGAGATGAAGCAGGTCTTTAACAATTAGTGTGTTCTAGTCATGGTAGTTTTAATTTATCTGGAAGCCAAGAATATATATTAAAGCTTAATATTCATAGGCAGGACAGATAGCACTGTATATTATTAAATTTGTTGCATATTTCCATTCATAAGAATCTGTCTGAATCTGTGTTAGGTTGATTATAAATGTTGCCATACTTTTGATAGTTCAGGATGGAACTGTCTATGCCACAAGTCTTCCTAAAACTAAATTTTGTGGGGAAATTTTAGTAAAAATGGTTCAGCTAGGGAAAAATATGTTGTTTGGCCTGTGATAAAAATGTCACCGAGCAGTTTGACCATCCCCAAGCTTTGAAGCAAGGAATGGAATACTGGCAGGAGGATGGTCTTTGTATCAGGGATGTGTCTTTTGTCTTTTTCTTGGAAATCCACCCAATTTTGAGCAAACTATAATTCTTTAAAAAAAATAAATCACAGTTCTCACATGCACAGCAGAGACTTAGGCCTGACTCTAGTTCCACCTTGAGAAGAGTAAGTAGCACTTACATGGTGTAATTTAGCCATGTAAATGGTATTCCAGACCCTTTATGTGGATTTTAGACCCCATTCTTTAGACTCTTAGAAGCTGCAACTTACAATAACAGAGGAGGAGAAGATGCCTTGGGTTCTGGTCCTTGCTCTCGTTTGGCACTTAATGGCTTGAGATCAGCTGTACAGTCCTTCTCCACGGAGGTAGAGGCCAGAACTCAGGGCACCGTTTTCTAGCATACCATTGCCACCTCACTGAGCCACATTCCCTCTGCCTTGCTTGCCTTCTGGCCTCCTATATCTTCCCCTCTTGGCTACCTAGTGGACCAGATTCAACAGAGATTGGACTGGGACCCTAAATTCCTAAATCTCATAATTTCTCTACTGGCAGCAAATACCTGTGAAACCTAGGATCTAAGTGCCCCCTCCATCTCTAATTCTGTTCATCATAGAGGATGACAACCTGCAGTTGTCCTCATTTTTTTTTTCCATGAGCTTAAGTGTCATGTCTGTGTGGTAGATCTGAAGGTTTCAGTTTGACTGATAACCTGGGTGGATGTCAGCATGAGACCACATGATGGCATTGTTATTTTTTTTTCCAGTTTGTTTTCTTAAGAAACCAGGACATCTCTTAGATGAGCTGGAATCTGTCTGTAGAACTTGTGAATTCCAGCTGAGATTATAAAATTGTCAGTACAAAAATTGCTGTATTGTAGAATGTTGCTGTCTGTGTGTAACCACTATGGCTGCAGTGGGTTGCATCTCTGCTAGACAAGGGGTAATGGTGTTATGACTCAACAATGGCCAACTTGCAGTGAAACAGTTAGGGACAATGTGGTTCCTCAAGCTGAGAGAAGGTATTTCTCTTCTCTGGGGTGGGTCAGTGTAGAAAACAGAAATATTTCATCAATTAGACAAAAAGAGAATTGACAAAGGCTGGCTTTTAAAAGGATTCACAGGAGGATGGAAGACTGGAAGAAACACACCTGGGCCAGGTGAGAAGAAGAAATGGATATAATTTTTTTATGGTAAAGATACATTTAGAAATGTGACTCTGTGTCTTTCTGGGTTTTCTTGCTCACACCTGCACATGGGACCTGAAGAGTTAAACTGTAAACCAAAAATTCATACCTGCAGTGACACTCTGGTAAAGCGTGTGCTTAAGCCACAAGGAAAGTCTGAGGAGCACTGAGGAAGAGGAGAAATCTGTCTCATTCAGTGTATAGAAGACATCTGCTCTGAAGATGGCAAAGACGAACTCTAAAGTGAAGGCATCTCCTGCCCGCAGGACATGCATGGAAAAGGTGCAGCCTACAAATATCTGAGGAGCTGCCATAAAGAGGAGGGAGAACTTTTATCTCTTGCTGCAGAGAGAACTTGGAGCAATGCCTTGAAGTTGCAGCAAAGTAGGTTTAGATTGGATATCAGGAAAAACTTCATCACAATGGGGCAATGCAATAAACTGCATAGAGAAACTATGGAATGTCCATCCTTACAGGTGTTCAAGAAGAGGTTGGATAAGCATTGGTTAGGGATGATATAGGGGTAGTTAAGCCTGTGCTCTACTATGGGTATTTCCCATGCTTCTGGGTTTTGCTGGTTGCCACGTGGGGCTGGGAAGGATTTTTTCCCCTCCTATTGCTACACATATTGGGGCAGGGAGGGGGGAAGCATTGGGTGTTGGCTGTAGCCAAGGCCAGGGATTTTGATTTAGGTATGCCAATGCTCATTGGTGACACATATGAGGTGCATGCGGGTGCATGTACTACACCCCCTGATATTGGCCGTGCACCCCCTGAGATTGGCCACCGCCACAGCCGGCAGCGTCTGTAAGTGGTCGCCGATCGCCACCCTTTGCTCACCACACCCTCCTTCCCCCTCCACTGCTCAGATTACTGGGGCCACCCGTGGGCAGTCCCTGCTTGGCCCACCCTCGCCACTGACATCGCCACGGCCGCTTGCAGGCAGTCCCTGTTCGCTGCGGCCACGCCCCTGCCACCGCCAACTATGGGCAGTCGCCATACCCCCAGCCTCAGGAGGCATGAGGCATTCATGCCGATGCTCCTCTTCAAATTTAGATCTCTGCTCAGAGTCACCCCAATCACTGTATTTGGGGTCAGAGAGGAATTTTAATCTATGGTCAGATTGGGCGCTCGTACTCGTGATGGGGTTTTAGTCCTTAGGGTTGCATTCTATGCCCCCTAAATTGAAATGGTGAGTTTTTAATTCAAATAGTGGGTTTTATTTTTCCATCACTGTATATATGTTATTGTCTTGGCAGCCACAGGTGTATGCTGAAGGCAGAAGTGGTGAGGGGCCCGATCCTTTTTTTTTCTGGTGGAGCCTGCCCACCTCTCCTGTGGCTGGGGGCCATTAATCCATGACATTAACCTGTTAGCTCACCCGCAAGCTGCAGAAGAGATGCATTGGCTCTGCAGAAAAAAAGCATTGGGCCCTCACTACGTCTGCCTTTGGCCGGCTCCTGCAGCTGGCAGGATGCCTAGGGCCATCCGGGAAGGGACTGGCTTGCCCCTGGGCCATTGTGGGGAGGTAGCAGGAGGGAAACTGGATCAGTTAATGGCCAGAGAAGGCTGCAGAGATGGTGCATGGGGTGTGGGGCCACCCAGGAGGGCTGCTAGCTTCCTCAAGTCGGCTCAGGCTTCTACACCCATGCACCATCCCTGCTACCTTCTCCAGCCACCAGCACACCCAGCTACCCTCCTGCCACCTCCCCATAATACCTGAGGGGCAAGCCAGCCCATTCCCAGGTAGCCTCTGGCATCCTGCTAGCCGCAGGAACCTGTTGAAGGCAGAAGTGGCAAGGGGCCCAATCCTGTTTTTCTGCGGAGCCCACCCACCACTCCCACATCCAGGGGTGAAGTAACTAATGGCTGCAATGTTCCAAGGTATAATGTTGCAAACTAAACTACATCAGGACATAGTTTAGTTTGCAATAGTGAAACTCATTTACCCCCCCACCAACTTGTGTACATGTTGTGTGATGCCATTAAGGCACAAAAAGGGAAATTTTTATCAAGTGTATATCATGACATCATCACGATTACAAGCATACATCAGTACAGACTGTGAGGGGTTTTGTCATCCTTTGTGGCTGGGGGAGTTAATTGTGTTTGAAGACAGACCTGGGGGAACTTGCCTGAATGCTCTATTAGTAGGGAACAGGCCATCAACAGCATAATGAACCAATCTGTATAGCGCCCCTGGCTTCAGGCTTCAGCCTCTGAAGTCTCTTTGCTATTTCTGGTGCCAAGGAGAGGCATCAAAGCTCTGGTTTAAAGAGACTATCTGGAAAAGCAGAGAAACAAAAGGGAGGAGAGGAACCTGAAAGTTCTGGGAGAAAAGAGCTGGGGCTTTTCTCTGACAGGACCTTGCCTACTGTACTGTTGTTGACCAATCAAACTTGTCTTTGTTTAAGAGCTGCCTGCTTCACTGTACATGACGTTGAACTTAATACATTCCCTTGAAGACGTAAAGTTCCTCTAAGCTAAGTCTGAAGTTATCTCTCTGAGGACACCACAGATAAATGTGGGGAGGGAGGTCAAGGTCCAAAAGTTGGGTCTTGGAGTCCAAGGAGCCAGAGGCTCACCCTCTGTAGAAACTATGCCTGGGTTGACTACAGGGAGTACTCCAAGAAACTGCATATGGCTAACTGGTCCCAGGCAATTACTCCTCAGAAGAATCCATGGCACTGGGCAAGTTACTTAAATTTGTAATAGGTGGTACCTGATTGCACACTCTTGCATTCTAGGTCCCTTGACATGAGATTCTGGGATCTGATTTGTTGTGAACTGTGATAAGAACTTCCAGCTGCAGTGAAAGTCAATGGTACCGGTGCTTTGATCATGTAAAGTGCAATATTATAATACCAATGTCTCAAAAAATATTGGGCCTAGGCATTTTACATTGAGCATCCAAAATCAGAGGGTACTTTTAGCCTTATTCTCAATGTCCTTTCATCAGCTCTGCATTCATGTATAGGATATGACATACTCCACTCACCTGCCAGGAGTATAGTAAAGATGATGTATTGTTTTGGCTTTCCATGGAATATCTGACTGTTAGCAAACTCAGTAGAAGAAAAGCTGAGTTCCTCTTCAGAAATGGATGCATTTCAAAAGATTCACCTTTGTAACATATAACAAAAACTACAATAATGTAATAAATAATTATTGACATAATGCTGTATTAGTATTTCATTACAACTTAATGAAGTGTGCATTTGAGCATACTTCAGATTACTCATTTAGCTCTCTCAGGGGTCCTGGCCCAACACAGTACTCCAGCAGGTACTTAACTTAAATCATGTGGGTATTCCCACTGACTTAAAATCAATAGTAGTTAAACACATGTGTTCATGCTTTTCTACATCAGAGCTTAGCATCTGGCCTTCTGAAAACACTTAAGAACAGGCTTTTCACCCTTACCATTGTAAGCTATGAATTTATCCATGGTTTTAAATATTCACAAGGGAATCAGCAGATAGCCAAAAGAATGAGAAACTTTCAAAACTAATTGCCCTAATTTTTCCCTTCCTGTATCAACATCTACAGAAAGGGACTATTTTAAATAAAACTCCTTAGAGTTTTCCTAAAACTGATTCCCCTAAAAGGTTTTGGTTGTCCTACCCCCTAAATAGGGAGAAGCAGTTATGAGTCACTACAGGGGACAGCAGGTATGATGGGAGCAGTGAAATAAGCTCCTTATCCAGCCATCTAGGAGTGAACTTTGCAGTGCAGAAATCCTGGAGGAGGGCCAACTGAAGTGCTGCTGAGGAGCAATGGTTGGATGCCAGTAACTTGGCTATGACATGGATGAACTCTTCCTGCCTTTTTTTGATCACTATCATGTTCATGTCATAAATCCAGAACCTATTTTCAAACATTTGGATGTCTTGTGCAGGTTCCAGATATTGATATTGGTGCTATGCACAGCAACCAGGACAGGCGAAACTCCAGGACAGCCTCTCATTGGCCTGGTAGAATGTAATCAGGTGCAGGATGGGTAAGGACCTCCAGGAATTGGTCTGGGGCCCTGGAGCCCATGGCAGCTGATGTCAGTGGTCTGGGCATCCACCTTTGGGAGGACCCCAGCATCTGAATGGCCCAGGCAGTGCTGACCTTGTCCAGGACACAAAGGGTAATATGGGTGTAGACTGAGACCTGCAAATTGTCCTGCAGCATGTCACAGAATTGTAGCAGAACACTGGGAATTAGCTGGTACTTCTGGATGCAGAGTAAGTTATTCAGGCCCTCGTATGCTCACTGGGGCAGATATGCATGTAGCTCTGTCACACTGGTTGGGTCTGGGCTCAGATTCCCTCTAGTCAGCACTTCACCATTGCAAGGATGTAACTGTGACATGGAGCTACTTGTCCTTTCCTCTCCTATCAGCCCATGGTAGGACTCCTGAGGCTCCTACCTTGCTCCCTAACCCACTGCTCAGGTACCCACAGTCTCCTGCAAGATTCCCTCTAAGCTTCCTAGCTAACTCTAGCTAGGTATGCCCTGTTACCTGGTCCTGTGAGTCAATCCCAGCTGTCCCTATGCCCTGCTAAGGCCCCTTTCAAATTGCCTCCAGCCCCTACTTCTCTGCCATGCTTCTCCTATGGCTGGCTTGTAGCTCCCACATGCAGCAGTACAACTAGGGCAGAGCAAGTAGGGCACCAGTCCAGGGCACCAATTTTGATCTCAGTTGTAGCAGCAGATATTCAGAGAAACTACAGTGAAGTCCTGTATTCTGTGAAGATAATGACACTGACCTATTCCTTTACTAATAATACTGGCAGTATGAACACACAGCTAGTACAGACACTTAGTTATACAGGTGGGTTTCAGCTGCTTATGTTATACACCAGCTCAAATGGCTATGGATACAGGGGATGAATGCCATAATTCACAAACATTTGGGGGTGGAAGGTTGCTTGTTCCTTTTTTTTTTCAAGACACGTTTCTTGTTGCTGTTACTGAATTATCAAACTGTTATAGATTGTTGGGTAACGTTTTGAAATTTAAGTTGAGAAATGTAGAATTTTATACAGTTTCTTTCGGGAACTCATAAGAAACTTTTGAGGATTGGGCTCCTCATGGTAATAGTGACAGAAGCCCCTAAATTGAAAAAGTGGGTTTTTAATCATCGCAATTAAAAACCCACCATTTAAATTTAGAGGACTAAACGTCTGTCACTTGTACAAGTGACTCAGGGGATGTGTAAAGCTGATAGCAAAATTAAGGCTATACTGTTATTTAAAGATTTATGTATTTCAAGATATACTGTCCTTCATGGCAAATATAAAACAGAGAATAGCAGCTAACATAAAGAGGTCCACGTGTGGTGTAAATGGGGGGGGAAAATAGCGAGATTCAATCCCACAGCTCATATCTTATCATGTCCTTTGCAAATCATTACAATGCTGATGAGGTGTGTTCCCTTATGAAAAATTCTTCTAGAATTCATTAAGCAGTCATACGCCTCTTCTGGAATTCTGCTACAAGCCCCAAGAAATTATAGAGTGAATAAACATACTTTCTATATTTCTTTAATTTCTTGGTGTAAATTCCAAAGAACAATTACATTTCTGCAAATTCCCATTTGTTTTGCCCTTAATAAATTGTAGCAGATTATACAGATTCCATTTCTCTAGCCAATGCTCTACCCAGGTGTCCAGTGTACCACAAATCTCAGAAGCCACTTGACCCCTGAAGTTATAATATACTTATAAGTTATACCAGGTAATTTATTAACGTCATGTGGTATACACTTAAATTGTTAGAGGAAGTAACATACCCTTCATGCTGAGTACACTGTTGCTTCATTTATAACTGCATTAGCTCTCAACCATTTTTTTTTCTTTTAGTTTCCCTACATGGCAAAATTGACCACCTCTGAGTAGTCAAATACAAATAAGTATATGAATTTTTACTTTTCAAGAATTGAAACTCACAATATTTCAAGGGCGGGGTACTCAAAAATGATGGTCTTGATTCTCTATAAAATAAATAAACTTACGGACTCAAAAGTTATATTGGGAAATGTTTGCAAAAAGGTAATTAGGGAAGGAAATGATAAATAAGGCTTAGCTTCATAGGTCTTCCCGGTCACTTATTTTATCTCTAGTCTGATGCTACAATATCACCATTCCTTCAGATTTCACATTCAGAGAATTTAGTAAATGGAAAATTCACCCATATTATGTAATAGTAAATATTACAATGTATACAAGTTAAGGTTTATTATATAACTGTGTCTGTAAAAACAACAGTTTGTACATTCTTTTTAGCTTAATTTCTATTCATTTGGGGAAATTTGGTTTCAAATTCACATAAAAAAATATGTTGCATTATACCAGAGTCTTCATTTGAATATCAGTTGACAGGGAGCTGGTTGGAGTAACAACCTCTATATCTGAAAGACTATATCTGGGCCTTGCTTGTCAGGCTGCATGCTTGCCAATACTGATATATCAAAGAGGTCAGGTCAATAGTGCTGCAACACGAAGTGAGCAGAAGAGGTTCAAACAGAAGCTCTGAACCTTCCACTATGAACTGTCGGGAAAATGTGAAGTATATTTAAAAGGAGCAGTTTGTTTGTTGATTTGGGATGATGTTTGCATAAAGATCACAGCATAAGTTCTGTTAATAAAACATATCAGTACTTAAATAGAAAATATCAGGTGCATCTACATGAGACATTTACTGCAGGGCTGCCTAATTAGCTCTGCAGTAAAGTCTCAACATTTATGAATGTGGCCTTATTAGACCACAGGAAGCTAAGTAACAGTGGCATTCTTTAGCGCACAGCAATGCACAGGTAGATGCTGACGGAGCTGGTTGCAGTATGAAGGTGCTTCCGTGCTGGACTACCTGCCAGCTAGCCCCACACTGGAGCACCTTCGTGCCCCAGCCAGCCCCTCTGCAGCACATGGAGCTTGGCTGGAGCAGCCCTGGACTGGTAGACTGATCCTCAGAGCCCCCCTGCCAGCTGCAGTTGCTCAGACCTGGCTGAATGTGCACATGCATATGTGGTGCCTGGGAGCAATAAACTCTAACACAGTAAGTGCCGGAATTTATTGGTCCATGCTAATATCACACGTAGATGCACCTATTAGGGAAGAAAGAAGAACATTTAAAAACTGGCAAATTCTTTTCCTGTCCCCTGCCCCTATCATAGACAGTGGGCTGGAATGAAGTGGAGGTGGTTAGAACTGGATGCTAAGCTCTCAGGCATTATCAATGGGCAAATTTCCCCCTAGCTGGCACAAAGCTAGCTGTTTGAAGCCAAAACCAGGCCATGAACATGAGCAGATATAAGTACTGTTAAATCATCTGTTATGTGAAGGATACAGTTTGCAATCAATTTGCAAACATACTAAGTTGCATAAGCTTTATTTAAGAGAATTTTAGGGCCATACATTTTCATTCTTTTACTTACAAGTTTACAGCACTTAGCAAGAGCAAAACCAAATAATGTTCTGGGACTCAGGAGAGCTGTTTCAGGTCTTGCTTTCTGCAGTGCTCCATGGTGTTTCCTCTTGATGGGGAGGGGGTTCTGCATTGTTCTGCCTCTCCCTATTAGGCTTCATGTAGATATGCATTATATCTTCTGTATTTTTTGTCTCTCTTGATCAAACCAAGACCCTTTGTGTTACATTAATCATTTTATGGCCAGATCTACTTAAACAACCTCTGGACATGACTCGGCAGACTCTTACCTTGGGAGCTTTCCATTTTTTGTGTGACATTCTCTCGCTCCTTCTTGTTTTGCAGCACATACCACGGGCCCTTTTAAAAAAACTGCCAGTCATGCAACCCTAGAGTTTACGTACACTTCTTGCTATGAGCAAGCATCAAGGGAGTCCAGCTTAACAACTTATTAAAAACAAGTACAGGCACTTGTGCATTTTAGAAGGCATTTCAGTTTACGCAGCCCCTAATCATTGTCTATCCAAGCTATAAATAAAAGAGGTGAGGAGACAGGACCAGCAGCAACATTGTTCTTTGTTTTTTGGTGAGACTAAAAGGAACAAAGAGAGATCTGTAGTGTCATGAAGGGAGGGAAGGGGCAATTGGGGCAGCAGCCCTGGGTACCAACTTGGGGAAGAGGGAGACAGAAAAAAATCAGTTCCCACAGTTGTTCGCCAGCCATCACTACCACCAGCGCAGATGCTGCTGGTGCCTCAGTTCTGCTTCACCAGTACCCAGGGTGCAGAACTGGCCTGTTAAACCTCTGAGAAAAATGAAGCCACATGTCTAATTGAGTCACCTGGATATTCCTTCAGATGGCAAGTGCTTAATATTAGGCTTTGCCCTAACTAACATTACTCACAAACTGAGATCATTTAAATTTAGCCATGAAGACTTGATCAGGGCCACAGAGTAAATCAGTGGCACAGCCGGAGACCAAGTTGAGGTCTGTTAGAGCAGCAGACTGCTTTGCGCACATTGATGACAACTGGGATTGCTTAGACTTCACATACATTCTAGTACGTGATGTTCCCACTGAGAGCCACAGTTGCATTTATATGTTATTGATTTACACAGTATTTTCTGGTGCTAATATCCAACACCACTCCGGGGTGCAGAGAACTGCATGGCTGCTTGTAGACTGCTGCCAGTGAAAGGGTGTGAATACAAGTAAATACCCTGGAAGATCAGGATTTAGGTCAAGTGATTAAAACTGAATTCAGATGTGAGGACCCTGGGCTCAAATCACAGCAGAGCCTGCCCACCCCTGAAATAATTGTTGCATCTCCCCCTGCCAAGAATTTAACTGGCTTAAGTAACCACAAAACAACCATAAACAATTAATCCCTAAGAATGATTTTTTATTCAAAGACACGATCGCATCACAATGGATCTTTGATATACTCTATCAAACTATAAGACAATTTACATTGTGAAGTACAGGTGATTTTGAGTGACCTAGCTTTTGAAATAGTCCTCATAAAACTTTTCTGTTTAAAACAAGGGCAACAAAGCCCTGCAAAGAACTTTGTCCTTTCAAAATGAACATTCACATGTGCTGAGCCTGATAAATTTTTACTACTATTAAGAGAGCTGCCCTTAGATCATTGTTCAACATGCTTAGTCAGAAAAAAACCTGACAGTGTGCAGTGTGCATCTATTTTTATTGAGTGCCCCTTAACAGAAAGTTGACAAGTTCCACACAGGAGGTTTCTGAACCAGTGATTACCACTCC
>NW_017729006.1:51236657-51244062 GCF_001723915.1 Gavialis gangeticus | reverse complement strand
TCTGAGGTAGTCAAACCTTAAAGTTCCTCTTGCAGAGTTTCTTCATATGCTCTTGAAAGACAGTAACCATTTCTTTTTCTCTTTGCATAGTTTCTAGCATAATGGGGCCCTAACCCTGATAGGAGCCTCTAGGTGCTACCATAGTGCAAATAATATTTACTTGTTTAGCAAGGAAATAGTTTGTGAATTTTACTTCCCCCTTGGTTTTTCTGTTAAGGTCAACACTGCTTCTGAGTCCACCCATCACTTCTAATCCAGTTGTTTCCAGTATTCATTATATCATTTTCTAGCACAAAAAAAATCACCTTCTTTGACTCTATCTGTGAGTCCTACTGCTCATCATGAAGAAATTCTGAGCTGTTGAGTGATGATAGGTTATTCTAAATTTTTTTTAAAAGTGCCTGCAACAACACCAAAATAAAAAAAAAGAAGTGGAGAAGAAGGTTTCTGAAGAATGTGAGAAAGATAAATAGGACTGATACTTTGTTTCATTGTCAGTAGCACTCTGGGGTTATTTGAAGCACTTATTTATGCACTGTAAGCAGAACAATACTGTAGAAGAAATGATTAAATACCAGCTCTCCGAGCAATAGACATCTCATTGTGGCAGGCCTAGACTCACCACTGGGTGGTTTTGATAAAGGCAATATGAGTTGATAACTGATACAGTTTGCCAGGGAGTCATCTGGGGATGCTGACAGCTACTATGCTTTAATAAAATCATTAGAATGTAAATGTTTTTATTGCGAAATAAAGAGCCTCCAGCAAAGTTGACACTATCGCTGCTCCCTCCACTGAATGAAAGTACCGATTAGCATTCAAATGATATAATGATAGTCTGGTTATCTTTATTAAAATTTTTCAAATCGAGTCTTCATTTTGCATGATTGAGTTTTAAACAAATGCAATATTCAGTAGGCTGGTGAGCCAGTCTGAACACTCTTGAAATAATTAAAGTATGCCTTTTATTTTTTTAACATGTGTTTCATAAGCAATGAATTGGATTTGCTATTTTAATATGACAATATCTAGTTAGCTTTGCATAAAATAGGGATGTTATAGTATAATTATTGAAAATGTACAACTTTTAAACATATGTTTCATAAAGCTGAATTCAATTTTCTGAAATGTGACAATGCCAGTCAGCTACTGAAATGTAATCAAATGATGACTTGATTGTTTAGGTTAATTTCATGTAAGAACTTTACTGTATCATAATTGATGCTAAATAGTATATTTTACCGTATTCATCTTCCCAGGAGGAACTGCATTTATTTCCCACAAAGTATCTATCTCACCAGTTTTGTGCATCAGACTTCCTACTTGCAAGGAAATTAAATGGAAACATAACAAAATATTCCAGTCCTGTGAATAGGTGCAATGGTTTCTTTAACCTAAACCTGCAGAGGCTCTGAAATAGGAAGAGGTTGAGTAAAAGTGCTGAGAAATCAATTTACTCATCCAAGTTCATAACATTGTGTTCCACAGTCAAATCAATCAATCAATCAATTGATAAACATCTAAAAGTCCTTTGGGACTCAGTTTTCTTTTCAGTACCTCCTTCAGTCTTCCTTGGTTAGAGCTAACCTTTTTCCTGGCTTAACCATCCCTATAAAGCATATTGTACTACAGGTACCAATAAATATGCACTATTGTTAGCAAGTATGCTTTGGCTAGTTCTTGGTTATAAAGAGTCAAGAGAATCGATGATGACATAAATGTTCCTTAAAAATGTGTGCCTGAAATAACTGGGGTATTGATTCCAACCTGAGACAGCTTCTGAGCTGAATTGGTAAAAAAATGTCTGAATAGCTGGCAAACTGTTTATCTAGTCTTTAATAATAAAAAAAAAAATCACTCTTAGCTTTTTACGAGTGTCTGTTATTATAATAACTTTTTGATAAGATACCAAAAGTTCAAAACATTTCTAAAGAATAGGATATTTCACTATTGCATTTTGCTGAAGGATTGCCAGTGAGTATTCTTACTATAACCTAAACAGTGTCAGATGTTAATATTCCTTTTGAATCTTTGGTAGCAAGGCTAATATATATGTCTTTAACTAGCCAAATGATGGTGGCTATAGTAGTATCTACTGCAAAAATGTGTATTTATATTGTTTTCCCAAACAATTTAGCATTTTGAGATTTACTAACTACAGTAGGGTGGAATTAGAGAAACTTGCAGCAGTTTATAAACATCAGATTACAGTGGAAAGTTATCATTATCTGCACAAAGAGTCTTGGATTGTCCCTTGTCTGACGTGTTAATTTATAATTTGTATGCATGAATAGCATGTAGATAAAAAGATCTTTTCAAAACATGGTATCAACTGTTATACATTTTACTGTATGTACTTGCATACCACACACTTTCCCCCAGATAATCAGCCTTCTAAAATTGGGGCCTGTAACTTAAGCAAAGAAGTTGATTTTTTTGCACTGTGGAATTGAAGCATGTAATAGCTGCTGTCTAATGGCTGTCTGTAATGGCTGCTGTAGGCTGTGCTTCCCTCCCAGCCCAGGAGGGAAGGGCAGAGTGCACCCTTCAAGGTCATAGTTAGTTTTAACCCTGTTTGGCTACTGGAAAATAGAACTAAATGTTTGAAGCTGCAGGTAGAGACAGTGATGCTGGGGAGGCGGCTCTGCCCCTCCTGCCTGGGGCCAGCGTTCAGCCATGTTGTACCCATGCTATGGCAGTTAAGATTCTGGAAGAATCTTTTTTTTTTTTCTTTCTTCCTTCTGAAAAAAGGATGCATATAGTGTAGAGCAGCTGGTATGCATGTAAATATGGTATTTAGATTAAAATGACCATAACTAAAAAGACTGATTATAGCTAACCCACCAGCTAGTCACCATCATTTTATGAAGCAGGTGAGCAGTGTGTGACACTTTGATAGTTCAGTCCTTGTAGTTCTGATGAAATCAAAGTAAATTCAAGATATGGTATGGGGAAAGGACCCTTGATTGGCTGTCAGGAGGGAAGGCTGAGGCCTACCTGAATCCCAAAGCCTTTGGTCAGACTGACAAGTCTCCTGAGAATGTGATTGGCCCAGGTTATATAATAGCCCTAAAATGCTTAAAGTGAGCTGTAACTAAAGAAGTCATTACCCAATAGACGTGTGAAATAGCTTCTGGATTTTATTAGACTTGCACAAATTCTCATGATAAAATAGTTAATTTTTAGCCATTGTAATAGCTTCCTAATGGTGTAGAACCAGGGTGTAATCCAGCAATACTTTTGCTTCCTGAGAGGTTTATATGTTGTGTGTGTTTTGATAATAAAATGATAAATTCTGACCAGTACTTCTATTGGCATACTATCTGAGAGGGTAGAGGAAAGTACTCTTTTTGTCTTATTGTATCCTTGAGAAAACTTGGTGAGAATCCACTTGAGAAATATAGGTCCTAGCACCTTCATGGATGTCTAGTGAGAAAAAGAAGAGGGTTGGAATAAAGGCAGAGACTATTCTCCATCTCTGCCTTAGTTATTCAAGGAACCTTTATCTGTCTTGCTGATGTGTATTAAGGACTCTGGCAGCTGCAGAGGCTCTCTATTCCAAAAGCGCTGTCCTGAAAGCATAGTAATTCCCAGAGCACAATCAATCTGACCCAGAATAATTTCTTGGTACAATGCTATGCTATACTTTCAGTACTGAAGCAGAAAGTCATAGAGCCCAATTTTGACATACTTACATCAGTTTGAGTCTGGATGCACAGGAGATGGGGGTTGGGTTAGCTCTGTTCTTTTTCTGAGCAGTATCACTATATTTCTGCTTAGTAAAAGTCAGAGTAAAGACAATCTCTAAGAACACTTTACTTTGAGTATCCAAAACTAGAGAGATATTTCTTCTCTATTAATATTTTCTTATTTTTTCTTTCTTTGTCCAAGGAATAGCTGGAGGACTGAAATCATGTTCCTAAATTCCCTAAAATTATGATGTATGTACCAAAAACTAAATCTCTAGGTCTGAACACTTCCACAGGTAGGAAAAGGGATGGACTATTTTCTACTCAGGGATGAAGCAAAACCACATATGCAAAAAGCAAGGAACACTAGAATGTTGGAAATCTGAATCTAAACCAAATTAGAATTGCAGATTGTTCTTGGCTAAACCATCCCATCTAAGTCTCTCTCCAACAAGCTATTAAACACTTCCCTTTGTTTGCAAGTGATACTCCTGTTAATACAACCAAATATGCTTTGCCTTTTTTGGCAACAAGAGCACACTATTGGTTCACATTCGGCTTATGGTTCACTGTAACCCCCAGATCCTTCTCTGCATTGCTGCAGCCTAGCTCCAAATTCCCCAGTCTACATCTGTGCAAGCAGTTATTCTGTCTCAAGTGCAGAACATTGCAATTGTCCTTGCTAAATCTCCTCTGATTGGTTGTGGACAATTTCTGCTGTCTATTCAGGCCATTCTGGATCATAGCCCTACTACTCTCCAGGGTATCTGCAATGCCACCCCACTTGGTGTCATTTGCAAATTTGCTAAGCATGCACTCATTCAAATCATTATTGAAGATATTAAACAATGCCAGAACCCTGGGGAACCCCACTTGATACCGCCTTAACACTAGAAATTGAGCCATTGATAATCCAAGCAGTTACATATCCACATTACAGTACTTTGGTCTAGTCTGTATTTGCTTAGCTTGTTAAAAATGACATGAGAGACAGTGTCAAAGCTTTGCTAAAGATTAAATGACAGAGAAGTTTTTCTAGCTATATAAGGCAAGGAAGCATCTAATCCTAGAAGATGGGAAAGAAAAGGGCACATCTAGATACTTTGTGCCTTGTTCTTAACAGGACCAATGAAACTTTTCTTTTTAGCAGGTGGCTGGAGATGCCATCATCCACAAAGAAGAGCAGGGAGCAGCTCAGGCTGCGGCTTTACTTCTCTTTGGCATCCAATTGAGAAGCCACCTGGGTATGCTGGAGGTAGTAAGCTGCACTGCCTTAACAGTTGATGTGATTCACATGCTCCTGGGCATTGAAATATGGGAGAAATTTATTTCCTGAATCATGACTCTCCTCTCCTAAAGCAAGCTATGGGGTAGGGCCTCACCC
The DNA here is from genome assembly GCF_001723915.1 of Gavialis gangeticus. Taxonomy (NCBI): domain Eukaryota; kingdom Metazoa; phylum Chordata; order Crocodylia; family Gavialidae; genus Gavialis; species Gavialis gangeticus. The sequence continues at coordinate 51,238,989 of NW_017729006.1, read as the reverse complement.
CTCCATTTGCAAGAGAGGCATAGTCTTGTCCAAACAAGTATGTTTGGAACTCAAGACTACCAGTCTTGCAAATGAGGTTGTTCTTTTTTTTTAAATGCCCCATAAACTCTAAGTAGAGTAAAAATGGACTAATGTTATATAGGAACACTCTCAGATAAAACCTTGACTGTATTGTAGAACAGGGATCTATTTGAAATATGCATAAGGTACTATTCATGAGGTCTAACCTGTAGTGGTTAAGTCTGGTCTGTTCATCCAGTTACAACAAAATAACCAAGTGAAATAAGGGGCTTTCTACTTCTTCGTCTGCAGCCCAGATATTATATTACTCATTCAAAGAGGAAATATGCTGAGCAAGTGCCCTATATAGAGCTGAAATAATCCCCAGGGGCAATTTATAAAATGGAATTTGGGTACAGTTAAAGAACCACAGAAGATGCTTACTTACTTTCTGACAGGAAAAATGTAATTTTGGTAAAAGCAGCCTGGCAATATCTGATCATTTATAGATGAGCATAGCCCAAACTGCAATGGACAGAAACTGGACAGGGAAGAGTGAGGTCAGACATATGTTAAGTGCAGAGAAGTGTTTTTGTTTTGAGGTTTTTGTCAGGCCTATAACAACAACTAAAGGCATAGAAAAGAAACAAGAGCATCTTTACAGCTGCCTGGCATCATATTCACTTGGCTGTGCAACATGTTTTTTCTTCATTCTTTTTCTCTGTGTGAGACAATAGTAGAGAAAGAAATTTCTTTGGATATGATGTGTGCTTTTGTATGTGCATATCTGTGTGGGCAGGTGATAAAGAGAAAGAACGGAAGAGAAGGGGCTGTTTCTGTTGAGGAGAGAAAGTTGGATGTCTGATGGACTTTTTGGGGACACTTGTTTTTGAAGTTCTATGTAGACTGAGGGTACGTCTAGCCAGCAAATTCATCAGCACATTCATGTGCATGTGGCTGGGTCAGAGATGTTCCATGTTTTATTGAACTGTGTCACTTGCTTGATCACAAGGACAGCTATATTGTGTGTGCTGGTTGCATGGGTGGCAAGGAATGGGAGAGGGAGATATGAGAGTGTGTCTGAAAAAAAATAAGGTGGAAGAGTATGGAGAGATGCAAATTGGGCATATGCGACAGGAAAGGTGTGATAGAGGGAGAAAGGAGAGGAACCACAAATTCAGAGGAAGTCAGTAATGATCAGAAAATAAGATAAAGAATAGAAGGGAAGACAAGGAAAGAAAACTATTAATACACAACATGGACAATTCTATAGATGGGGACTGATGGAAATAAAAAAGAAATAAGAGATGCAGCAGAGAAAACGAAACAGTGAAGTGAGAAAGATAAGGAAGGCTGAGTATATCTAGAAAAGCTGTTTATTAATAGAAGGGATAGATATACAATAATTAAAAATTAAGAAGATTTCTGTAAAGGTCAATAGAAAATACCTAGTGAAGCAAAAATTTGCCTAAAACCCAGCCTATGGTATCATCCTGCCTTAAGTATAGATTTGATTATCATCTCTACCCACAACACTCTCCCTTCAGAGTTACAGGGAGAAGTCAGATACAAGAAAAACCTCTTTTTTATTTTCATAGAAAAAGATAAATAGAATTTCTAACATGGATTAGCATTGGCTGCTGAAAGTGCTTATTTGCAGCTGTGCAGAGCTGCATCTGGAAAACAGAGCTGGATTACTCATGTTTGAGGCTGCATCTGCCAGATGGTGGCCAGACTTAACCAATTAGCAGGCTCTCTCATCCTGTGCCTAGACTTGCTGTGTGTATATTTGTCACATCCTGGTAGCGTGACTTAAACCAGTACCTATGTGGTCTAAAGGTAGCCACTTTATCAGGTGAGCTGAAACAAGGCTTTGTAGGCTTGGTGCGGCTGGGAGCTGCTCATTGTCGTGGTTTGTCCTGCTGTTCAGTTAAGGTTGCTGCTCATCTGTTAGACTCGTTGATGAGGGCCCAGTCCTGTGTACCTTACTCTGGCATAACTGGAATTCCAGGGCAATGGGAGGTTTGTATGAATAATGAGTGTTGGACCTAAATATGTCTATGAGTGATTTTCTTCCTGGATAGTAAAATGAAAAAAATGGAATATGAAAGGGGGAAGATATTGATTTTTTATTATTATTATTTTAAAATATAGCTTCCTAACCAAATGCCAGGTTCCATCAAAGCTACATTAAGGCTCATTACCCTCAAAAAACAAAGCATACTCAGCTTCATAAGGATTTCCCAGTGTTTGCAGAGTCACAAAAAATACTAAAAGCAAAAATGGGTTTTATTATTTGTATTTGTGGGCCATGCTGCCGGGGGGGGGGGGG
>NW_017729006.1:51230084-51236472 GCF_001723915.1 Gavialis gangeticus | reverse complement strand
GGCGGGGGGGGGGGGGGGGGGGGGGGCGTCCTCTAGACTGATCTGTGCTCAATATCTGGCAAGTTTGGTGGCATGGTTGCAGCCACCTTTTAGACCACACCATTGGGGCAGTTGCCAGGGACTTTTTAAACTACTCAAAGTAGGCAAGAATTCTCCTACCCTGGACATTGCTCCCTCCTCCTCCATACACCCATTTGTCTCTCCCCCATCTGGTGCTGCCACTGTCCCCAGCTGACCTGGGAGCAGGGGCAGTTCCAGAGCCCCTCCTGCCCTGCTTCAGCTGCACAGGGAGCTGAGCTCCTCTGGGATCAGCAGCAGACATCTTTCCCCCTGCCTTATCCCCCCAGGTGTCTGACCTCCTGTGGAATGCCTATTCACCCTTGTATCTGTGTGAAACAATCCTTAGTTCACTTCAGTTTCAAAACACTTTTTGGCTGCTCTTATTACCCCATTTTGGATGTACCATAGCAGAGTTTTGCTTTGATTTTGGAAACAAATAAACCTGAAGTATGAAATGTATTATACTGGTGATTGTCATCAATACCAGCATCCCAACAAGTTCCATCACTATAACATTTTAACAGTATCAGGTTCTGCTGATTCCCTTATAGGCAGGCAATCAGGCATAAAGTCTGATAAACCAGTCCAGATGACCCTCTTTAACATATACTCATTTTAAAGACTTTTAATACAGCAACAATGATAGGAAGGGAATACAAATAAGTGATCCAAGGAAATATTAAAATCCAGTGACAGCAAAAAGATTTGATGAGGGGGGTGTTCAAACTTTAGCTAGTTTTGTTGTTGCTGCTGTATTGACCTGGTTACAGTCTTGGCTGAGAAAATTTTGTCCAGCCTTTACTCCCATCTCCCTCTCTCTCATACTTTGGTCTTAAGTCTTTCCAGAAGCTCTCTAAATGGCATGGAGGAGTACCTCTGTTTACATGCATTGCTACTTAGTTAAACAATTTTATTCAGAATAACAACCTTCAGAAGTCACATGAGAGCCAGGGAAACACTTCAGAAATATTTAAAAATGAAAAATAAAATTGTAAATAATGTCCTCTACTGAACATAAATCAAACCTAAACCTTTTTTAAGTATGAAAAATGTATTTAATGTCTATTACTACATTCTTTCTATAATAATGGCTTTGTTTAGCTAAAGCCAAACTAGGAATTCAAACAAGCCAAAGACTTGAGTACTTAAACATGATTACTTAAACTTTGTTCATAACCTTCAAAATTGGATAAATCAACCTGGTTGAGGGCTGGAGTTCAGCAGAAATCATGTCTCTACTGATATTTTGCCACTGAATTCGGTGAGGGACAGCATTTTATTTTCTGTCTAGGTACAACATAACTTGAGGTAAGGCTGGTATGTAACCTGCCATGCTGTAGGAGAAATCTTAGGAGGAACTGGGTTTAGAGATGCCCCATTTAAGTTATAGCTCTTTGCTTCTTTCCTGCGTTGAGGTAGAGTAATTTTGCTGCTGGGATAACCCCAATTGATTATGGGTACCTGTGTTTGCCAGAGTGCCATTGCATTGCCCCTTCTCAGCCTTCTTCCCATCTCCCACTAATGCTTTATGAAAAAGAGAAAACACACTTACTCCTGCATGTCACATGCAAAATTCAGGTATCTTATCCACTGATATAAAATGGGGTGTCCTTCCTTTTTACCCTTTTCATCATATGTGCAATCCAAGTCACTTCCTAACTTCTCATGCAGCTTGATTATTGAGGTCCAGGTTTTGTGATCTTTGCTTGCATTGAACAGTACATTTCTCCTGGGATAATCCCATTGATTTCTTTGGGACTATTTATCATGTAGTACCATGCCATTCACCAAACAGCTTTGCCTAAAAGTCAAATAGAGGGGACAAAAAAAGCAAGGGGCTACAGAGGAAGCAGACTAGGAGACATGAAATCTATTCTTTCTCAATGAAAGACATGACAGGCATTTCAGGAAAGTACCTCAAAAGTCTTATAGAAGGTTTGGGAGCCTCTCTTGTTTCACGTTTGTTCATGGAATAAAAAAGCCTATCTGCTTCAACCAGATTTTCATAGCTATGTTTTGCAGTACTGACTCAATTACCTGACCTGTGGTTGGTGGGTGAGGAAAGATGTTTTTTTGGATCAGATGTTTTGGGCAGACTTCAGAAGTGACCACAACTGCTGTACACAAAGGACATAAATTGGTAGAAAAATACAGTATAAAAGACCTCCTCATATTATGCTCAAGGGGACTCCAGGGACCAGCCAATCCATGCAAGAAGAATAGTGTGAGCGAGATGGGTCCCAGGAAGATTAATCACCACTCTGATGCAGATTTAGCGCATTAGGTGAAAAGATAAATGTGTAAAAAGCTGTGTCAAAACCCATGGTGTGGCCCACACGGTAATTCAGGGTCAGTAATTGAACTTCAGTCTAATTATCCTGGGGAGATAATATTAACTTATAGTTGAGTGTGAAAGAGAGAGTCCATAATTCATCACTCGATGGGGCTGCTCATTGCATTGTGTTATTGAAATATGATGGCTCCATTTTTATCCTGTCATAATGACAACTGATGTGCTTATTTTCTTTCTCTGTGCCTCCAGGGGATGATGAAATAGTAAGCAAACATTCTTTCTGGTGAAAGAGCAGCACTTTATCACACTGGCTTCAGCACTAAAAAAGCACTTGCAGACTCAGAAACAATTTCCAGAACCAGCACCGAACATCTTGACTAGTGGTTTAGTTTTGGACAGGCAAATCAACAAGCACTGATTTCCTTTTTTTTAATGAGTTGCAATTTCTTCTTCTTCCAGGTATCAGTATTCTCTGTTTATTGTTCTCTTAAGCCTTCCCAAATTTTGCATTCCATTTGTAATTTCTTAGGAGACACACTTCTAGAGGAATATTGTTGTAACACAAAGGTTATTCATACAATAGCAATGAATTCCAGGAAGCTACATATCAATTTTCCATATTTGTTTTTTCCTGGGTGTCTACCATTCGTTTTGATTTCCAAGGAACTCCTACACAAGTGTGTGTGTGTATAAATATGTATATATACACACATACAGAGACAGAAAGAGAGAGGGAGTCTTGCCAACATTTCATAAGTATCAGGGATTGAATCAGACAATAGACAAACCCAGTTTAATTCTAGCCATCACAACTTTTTGAAGAACCATCAAATTCAAACTAATTCAGTATTTTTGTTTAAGTGTATCAATCCGAGTTTTTAAACTAGCATAGATGGTAATGAGAAGTTAGAAAAAGTAACACACTTTAAATACCTTGAAGCAACGATCACAGGAGATGCTACATCAGAAAAAGTAAAAAAAAGAATACCTATTGCCACTTGTCAACTAGCAAAGCTAAAGAAAATTTGGACTAGCAGCAGCATCACAATGAAAACGAAACACCACCTACTACATTCTGTTGTCATTTCAACAACTCTGTATGGCTGTGAGAACAGGACACTCACTAGGGCACTGGAAAAGCAAATTGAGACCTTTGCAATGTGGAGCTTCAGAAGGCTTCTATGTATACCCTACGCTGCACACAGAACAAACAAATCTGTGAAAGATGAAATCAGACAAGCCAGCAAATATGAACCCTTATTTGAAATCATAGGAAGAAGAAAGATGCAGTGGTTTGGACATGTAACAAGAAGGCCCAGAACCCTTACCAAGACCATCTTGCAAGGTGCTGTGGATGGATGAAGAAGACGACAACCTAGGACAAGGTGGACCACTAACATCAAGGACTGGATAGAATTAAAACTTACTGATTCTACAAGGATTGCAAAAGACTGGGAAGAGTGGAGGAAAGTTATTGCTACATCAAAGGTGCCCAACACTTGGTGAGGCTTTGGGACTGACTTGGCTTGACTTGACTTGGTATGTATATCAATGAATGGTTGGCTTTTTGCAAACATTTTTTTTTCTAACTGGATAACTAAGGCATTTATCAGAATTTAGATTGTGGTAGATTTCCACTGCAGGCATAAATTGTTGGAACAGATCACATAAGAGAAGTCACAGGATACTGCTGATGTGTTTTGGGGTAGCTGATTCAATCCCATTTGATCAGATCAGATCAGTCAGCACAGAAATAGTGTAAAATAGTGCCCAGTCCAAAATATCTGAATCTCTTTAGGGCTGAAGTGAGGAAGCTTTGAAGAGTATTACTCTGGATACTATTTTTGCAATAATTGACACCAGACATACAGGAGAGGGAGCAAGTAAAGGCAGCATAAGCAGCACTAGAACATATTTTTGGGGGGACCGGGCAGTGCGGAGCGTGCCCGCCTGACCCTGCGCCTCCCTCCCACAGGACCATTCTGGGGCTGGCATGCACTGGTGAGGTGCGCACAGTCCACGTGCATAGCAGGGGTGCTGGGCAGTGACACTGAAACTGCTGTGGCCAGCCCAGTTTGGGGAGCTAAGCACCGTTAGCCCTGGCCTTCCACCACCTTCATAAAGCAGTGAACATAGATGGAGTATAGAGCAGAGATGCATGGGCTCAAATTCAAGAAAAGACAAGTAAATGCCCTTGAATTAAAGAGAATATTTGTGTTGTCAGCAATATTGTTCAGGTGAGAAAATATTTAGTGGTGATGGTGTAGAAAAGAGAGATTGTGTGAGATGATATAGACATACAGGCCATTTCGCCATGGCAAAACAGGTACCCTTTGTTAGAAATGGAGAGGCCAGACCTACACAAGATTCAGACACAGCTGAGTATAGTAAATTGTTGTTTAATATAGAGATGTGGGAATGTTCATTGGGATCTTAGTTGAGCTTATTATTTTTCATTATTCCTTGTATGGCAATGAAACAATTCCAGCAATAGCTGTTTGTCAAACTCTAATGATACAAAAGGCTGATTTTTCCTGAAAAGTTTTCAGTGCAGGTCTTTCTCTGGAAGTTACTGCTGATCTTCACAGTTCTGTTGTGTGATAAAGTCACAGTGACATGGCAAAATTGTGAGCAGGTTTACAACAGCAAGGCATGGCCTTTAGGAAAGCTCCTAATGAAGTTTGATGAAGTGACAAAATTGACTGACCAAACAACATCTGTAAGAAAAGCTTAGATTTCTGAAATCTGCCCCACTTCAGGTCAGACCTATGGGGAAACTTGTTCTGCTTTGGTTCCATAGCTCTGGGTCCTGAGAAAGCACTAGTATCTGGAAGCTCACATGAGAAGATATGAAAATTGGCAAATAGGTCCACTGTGCAGTACACATTGGAGAAATATAACTAACCTCACTGAAAGGAGAAAAAAATAAGGTGGAAATGTGCTCACTCACCATGTTTCCTGAAGTTCAACCTACTCTTATTCTGATGCACAGAGAACTGGTGGGAATTATTCTGTGCTTTTTTCAATTGCAGGATTTTGAGAAAGGCAGAGTCATGGGCAGGCACCTGCGCTGGGAAAAAAGTTTTCATGCCATTCTTCTTCTCCATTCCCATCTGCATTTTAGCACAAAGGCTAGAAATGAGAAATTCACAAATGAGAAGCAATAAAGTTTGACTCAGGCATTTGTAATTCTAGATGGGTAAATATTTGTAGTGTTTGGGGCTTGGGATTCATTCCTGGATTTTTTTTTTGTCCCAAATTGACACAGGATATCTTTTGTGCACTCTTCAATAATTCTGAAGTCCTTACAGACACAAGACCACAAACTGTGTTTTCAATTAAATTCACTGGGAGAAGAGTTGACCAAAGGAAGATACCAATGTAACTATAGAATATTAAGGGACCAAGACCTTTTAACTTTTTTATTTCTGTTGGTATATTGTCCTGAATGTAATTGTTTGTTTATTCTCTTGGTTTATTACCTAATATAATAATAATGATGACAGCAATGTTGATATCATTATTATTACTAATATCTAATATGATTTAATGACTTTGTATTTACAAGATTAAAAACTCAGTTTAAAGGTAGAAATTGATCATAGAACAAAGATTGGAAAGACAAATTAGAGGGAATATTTAATCTGAAACATGGGAGAAAATTCTGTTTCACCTAATAGACAAGTAGGGTGTGTCCAGACAAGCGTGCACGTGCCTGTTACAATATCTCAAACCAGTTTGAGAAGCCACAAGAGGCACACTGGGAACAAAAAAATGTTCTCCACACCGCATATTTGCAGCTCAGGCTCTAAATTTGACACCTGGAAATCCAGGTATAAAAAAAAAAACCTCACAGAAAGAAAAGCGGTGCAGGGCATGCTCCTGCAGCGTACCCTGAGGCAACCAGAGGCTGAGTCCTCCAGAGAGAGAAAGGCTGAAGCATGACCTGGGCCTGGGCCCTGTCTCTGCTAAGTGTGGGGTGGGGGGGGACTGTAAGATCCAGGAATGGTGATGGCTCTGCTGTGGGGTGTAGTA
>NW_017729006.1:51227989-51230073 GCF_001723915.1 Gavialis gangeticus | reverse complement strand
GTGTTGGTGGACAGGTCGGTATCGACCTAGAAGGATGTGGGGCTTCTGGCGGGATTTTGAGGGGGGACACCATGTGCCCATCCCCCACCCCCTGTGGTGTACAGTCACTGGTGCTGGCAGCAGCAGCCAGCCGGGCCATGCCCACTGCAGCACAGCCACACAGGGCACAGTGCCCCCTTACCCACTGTCTGTACATGAGGAAAAGGCCCAGCCTGACCCAGCCCAGCCTGGCCTGTCCCACTAGCATGCCTTTGGACAGAACTGGAATGGCTTCTGCCACCAACTGGGCTAGTGGGGCAGGCCAGGGTAGGCCGGACCCACTTGCCATGTACAGACTGCAGGTCAGGCAGTACTACACCCTGTGGGGCTGTGCTGCAGCAGGCACAGTAGTGCTGGCTGTTGCTGCCAGCGCTAAGGACTGTAAGCCACAGGGGGCAGTGGGGCAGGTGTGTGACAACCCCCCTCAAACCCCCAATAAACCCCACACCTATTCACACACCCCACATCCCATCGTACTCACCCACACCCGCACACATTCCACATCCCCCACACACTCCCACACACCCCACATCCTCCCACACCACACCCCATATCCCCCCATTTTCCACACCCCACAACCCCCCACAACCCACACCCACCACACCCCTTCCCAACACCCTCCTCCTGCAAACCCTACATCCCACCCCACATTTCAGACTCTGCATGCCCAGCTGCCAGACAGGATGAGACCTGCTGGCAGGAGCTGTGGCTGCAAGGGCAGCTGTCTGCATATCCTGGTTGGTGAAGGGGTCAGGGGGAACTCTGATTTTTCTATGATAAAAAAACAAAGGCAAACACCAAAGTATACAGACATTTAGAATTTATTTTATTATGATGATAGAGGCATGGGTAGACTTCCAAATTGCTTTAAAATTATAAATATATCAATAAAACATTACCCAACTGATCTCCACCCCTTCTTTCTCTCTCTCTCTCTCTTCTTATATATATATATATATATAGAAAGAGAGAGAGAGAGTAGTATTTTGTTTTAATTGTGGAAGAAAATGGAGTTTTGCATATTTTAAAGAGTGAGTTGGGGATTTTTTTTATCAGAGAATGTGCAATTTTTAAACAGAGAACACCAGGATTCCTGGTAGTGAAGCAAGTGTCAGGACCCAGGCGGAGTATCTTGTCCAGTGCTGGCACCAGGGATCCAGCTGGAGGACAAATGAGGTTGCTGACCTCTTGGCCATTTGGGTCCAGGAGGACATGCTTTGATGGTTCAAAGTAGGCCACTACACTCAGCACATCTTCCAGGTGATAGCTGCTCAGATGGCAGGGTGGGGGCACACCTGGCAGCAGCACTGCATAAAGACCAACTGTGTAGCCACAGCTCACTGGCAACTGGCCCAGAGGTGCAGACAGCTCTGCTGCAGTACCCATGCCACAATCCAGGCTGCGGTGTGGTCCCTGTCTGGGTCTAGCAGGTGTGCAGCCATGGGGTTGCAGGTCCAAGAGGGTGGATGCTGTTGCAGGTGGCAGCAGGCCACAGCCAGGCAGCAGTCCCCTCTGCCAGACTGCTGCAGTTGGTATACGGTGCAGGTGCCACTCTAGATCAAGGCTACTGCAGCAGTCCAGCTGGCATGGGGGGCTAGTGTCCCCTTATGTCAACTGGCTGGGCTTCAGAAGCTCCCGAGAGCAAGTAGCCCTGAGCTGCTCAACAAGGTACCTTTTTATACTGCTGGAGCCAGCACAGGCGCTGTCCCCAGCCTTTAGCTCCCCCAGCTACAGATCTGGGAGGAACTGGGCAGGGTCAGTTTGCTCCAAGTGGTACAACTTGCCCCACACTAAACTGCATGTTCAGGCAGATGTGCTGAGGCACACATCTCCAGCACAAATTTGTGCCACTGCTATTTAAGCTGCTGCAAGTGCACATGCCTGCCCCTATAGTGTAGTTTGTGACCAGCACTGAGTTACTGACTCACAAGTAGAAGTGATTCTGTTACCTCTCTAAGCACATAAATACCACTGTTATAGGCATAGGGTGTGTGTCCAGATGAGCACAGCTATGCAGTATGTGGCACCACAAACATGTCTGCAGT
>NW_017729006.1:51218720-51222989 GCF_001723915.1 Gavialis gangeticus | reverse complement strand
TGCAAGTGCACATGCCTGCCCCTATAGTGTAGTTTGTGACCAGCACTGAGTTACTGACTCACAAGTAGAAGTGATTCTGTTACCTCTCTAAGCACATAAATACCACTGTTATAGGCATAGGGTGTGTGTCCAGATGAGCACAGCTATGCAGTGTGTGGCACCACAAACATGTCTGCAGTGCCACATACCTCACAGTCAGGCATTCTTTGCACTGCACGGGCATGCTGCTTGTGTGCACACTGCTCAATTTTTTTTCCTGTGGGGTTTTTTTTTACTCCTGGATATCCAGGAGTCAAAACAAACTGTGCAGAAAAAACCTGGAGCAGCTCATGCACGGGTAATGCATATGGCTGAAAGGCAGAACTGGGCCACCCGGATCCATGCTCTGGCTGGCAGCCCAGCTCCACATGGCAGGATCACCACAGCTGCAGCCCTGGCAAGCCCCCAGGACCACAGGTAAGGCTGTTGGGACCAGCACAGTAATGGCTCCAGCCTCCCCTACCACCCCTGGGGTAACTCGTTGCTCATCAAAGTGCATGTGGCATAGGCATTCCCTGGGGACAGGTAGCTGCGGTGCAAGGTGCAGTGCTGCTACTTGTCCCTGGGGAACCAAATGTCCACACTCATCTGGACACAGCCAGGGAGATGTCTGCATATCTCCAGAGGGTGATCACATTCCTATAATGAATACACTATATAATAAGTAATAGATTTGCTCTCATACGTTTGTAGCGTAACTCAGAGTTAGTTGCTGGCTGCACTTTGATCATCCACTTGGTGAAACAGAATTCTGTCCATGGAGTAGACAGAAACATGTACACAAAATTACATGAAGCACATGTCAGTGGAAAGAGAATTAACAAAGCAAGACTCAGAAAATGAGTTTTTGATATTTACCACAAGGTGAAAGCCCAGGGAGATCATATATCAGTGCTTATAATTCATGTAACCAGAGACTAAGTACTATAGTGTGAGGACTAAGAAAACTATTTTCTGTTGGTCTAATATTTACTATGTGCATTCATTATTTAATATTTGATAAATTAAATAAAGCCTATATGCAAAAATACGTTATTAAATAGCTGACATTTTTCAACACTTTATTAAATACATTTTCTATGTGTTTATAAGGAATATTATTTTTTCTAATAGTCTAATGTTTTGGGAGTTGACTTGTATGTTTTTGTAAGGAAATTAAATTATTTTGAAAAAACCTGTAAGCCACTTCATGCAATACTTGGTTGTACATGTATAAAACCATGAATTACATTTACAACTGTGTGGTGACAACTGTATATCTATCAGTACATATAACAGAACATTTTAACACCCACAATCCATACTCTCACACTATTGGAGTATCTAATTTTGAACTTGAGAAAATACAGTAGGAACAATGTAGATATATTTCCTCAAAGGTTTCCTGAGAACTCACTTTGTTGAATTACAAATCCAGATATAATGGAGCCTTTCTGAAGCATAAAATAATCACATGTCAAATAAAAATGGTTAGTGTATTGAGTTAATTAAGCCACTGAGCTGTACCAGCGGCTACGTTCATCATCCAAGGATCCTGCTGTCTTTTAGAATGAGAGGGACTCAGTGTGTATCATCCATCTCTGATCTTTCAGCAATCCTACAGTCAACACAAAAAATTAGAAATAAAAACATAGAATGTAGCAAAAGCAGTATTTTTTCTTTCTTCCCATAAACCTAAACACTTTTATCTTTTAAAAAATGGTTACATTTACATTTACTAACTCCTGTATACAAGGTATAATGTCAAGAAATCCTTTTGCTCTTTAATAAAACTTATCGTAATGTCTAAATGCTTGATTTATAGACAGGTCTGTTGTCACCTTGACTACCTGAACCCTTTCGTTTACTTCAAGAGTTCCAAGACAGGTCATGATATTTACACTAGGTCAGAATAATAATGTCACTAGGTTCACGTTCCCTGACAATAGTCTATTTATCTCATTTAAATAATGAACATGATTGGTGGAAATTGCAAACTGAAGCCATAACACAAAAAGGATAGTAAAAATAAACCGTGGACAATATTAAGCAAAAGATTGACATGAATCATGACCCACTAGCTCCAGTTTGTCAGTCATTTATTTTTAATTTACCTTGATAAAAGAGTTTTGATAAAAAATCCCAATGATGATGAGAAATAAAATGAAAATATGTTTTCTAAGCGTGTACTTCCCTCAAATGCTAGAAAATGAACTGTGCTGATCTCCTGCTGCAGGGTTGTCAACTCTCCATAAATTTATGAATAGTCCATAACAAAAACTGAGCTAAAAATGCCTGTCTGTGAATTCTGTTAAAAAATGAAACCATCCATAAAAAAACTAAGAAACACTGAGCTTATTTGAAGATCTGTTATAGCTAGGGATGTCCTGAAATTGTGATTTCATAATTTTCATGGAAAATATTAAATCAGGCATTTCCTGCAAAAATCAGAGAAATCCAAGAAAAAAGGAGCTCCACAAAAAAGTGGGCATCTGTGTAAAAATAAATGGCTTTTCTCCCCCCACCCCCCATGCAACCGTTAAGATGGCTGTTGCCCCTACACCTGGCTGCTAATTGTGTGAGAATGCTGTCGTCATGCAGCCTCTGAGCCCTGCAGACTGGGAAGATAAGGAAAAGCACAGCCCTGCTTTTTTTTTTTTCTCTAGTAAGTGGGTGCTGTGGAAGATGAGGGAAGGGGGCAGGGGGGAGTGGGGCTAAGCCAGGGGCAGCATGACTGGGCTGTGATGGGGAGAAAAGAGCTGGGCTGATGGGAGCAAAGCCAGGCCAGGGTAGAGGGGTGCAGTGGGATCCAGCCAAGGGGCAGCGGTAGTGGCAGCCCATGTGTCTGCTGGCCACCCCAGCCAATTAGAGGCATAAAAGGTGTGGCCACAATCTGCACGTGAAATTGAAGCCTGGGGCCTCAGCAAGTCCATGACATATGGCCTCAGGCTCCACAATTTGAGTACATCCCTTTAGAATGAGGCTAGGTTAAAGTATCAATGGACAGATTGAGCAGAGCAGCACCACCTGGTGTCTAAGCAGGAGCACAGATTGGTATCTTGCAGGGAACTGTCTGTCACCCCCTTCCTGCCTCCGGCCCTAGCCATAGGCTGCAAATACATCTTGCATCTGTTGCCTATCTATAACAGCTGCTTGATGCTCACCACAATGATATGTAGGCCTACACAGGTCCTGGCCAGGCAGGATAGAGCTGCAGGTCTGGGATGAAGCTGCAGGGTGGGGGGAAAAGTTACATGTAGTTGGTTGGAGTACCATGGTGTGGGGTGTAGACAGGGTTATCAGGGTAGGGGTGAATAGGGGACCACTTGGGAGTAGGCAGCATGGTATAAAACCATTACAGCAGTCAAGCAGGGTTACCAACCCAAGATTTTTCTTTTTATTGATATTGTGCAAAGTTTTTACTGACAGCCATACTTTTTTATTATGTTAGTATTAAACCCATAAATCTGAACTCAGCCCATATAACTGCTGTCCAGGGCCTGGTAGAAGCATTAAATTTACATTGTATAAACATATATCAGTAAAACTTGTGTCCGTAAAAAAGTTTGGTTCTCAATGGACGCATCTACATGAGATGCTTTACTGCACAGTAGAACAGTTTATTGTGCAGTAAGTATCCCTGTCTACATGTGCAGACACTTACTGCACAGTAAACTGCTCTACTTATGAGTAAATTTGCTACCTGCAAATGCAAGTAGCAAATTTACTCACGAGTAGTAACTGCACATTAATGTACATATAGATGCTGACTCCCAGTTAACCTCACCACTAGGTGGCCTGCTTCAGGCTAGCCCCAGAGCCCCAGGGCTAGGAGCCTCTCCTGCCCCAGGGCTCGGCCAGCTCCATGCCTGCTCCAGCCCCAGGCCCTTAAAAGTGCACAGGGTTGCTGAGGCCCAGGGGCACATGCTGGCAGCTTGTGGCCACTGCTGGCCACCATATGCCCCAGCACAGGCCCCAGGGCAACTTCAGCAGCCTACCCACACCCCAGTGCTGCTCCCTGGCAGCACAGTGCTACACAGCTGCCAGGGCCACATTGTCCAGCTCTTCAGAGTGCTGCAGGCACCCGCCATGCTAAACCTGGCATCACCCAGGGCCACTTGTTTCTGGCCACCAGGGCCAGGGCCACCAGAGCTAGCTCCAGTTGGCCACAAACAACCCACAGCAGCCTGTCTGGACCCTGCACCTGCTGCCTGGCAATGCCTTGCCACACGCCTGCCAGCCCCACACAAA
>NW_017729006.1:51211585-51213720 GCF_001723915.1 Gavialis gangeticus | reverse complement strand
GGACCCTACACCTGCTGCCTGGCAATGCCTTGCCACACGCCTGCCAGCCCCACACAATGCCCCTTTGCTGGGCACTGCAGGCAGCTGCCCAGGCCTGGCAACACCAGGACTGCTGTGTGGTGGTCCAGCAAGGAATTACGGCAGCCACACTGGCATCCTCCCCAATGCCACACACTGCCTCCCAGGAGGAGACTCCCAGCTTCTCCCAGGAGGAGACTGCAAGCCTGATATCACTGTGGGGCTAGGCTCAGGTGTTCAGCCAGTTTGTGTAGGGTGGGTGCTCTAACACTCACATTCATGAGGGGCTGTCAGGCCATTTGCAGGAGTGTGGGCACAACCAGTTGGTGTGCCAGTGCTGCATAAAGGTCAAGGCTTTGCAGGCACAGCGGGTCACCATCACTGACCACAACCACTGGTTGGCAACTGCCCACAAGTCGATACTTTTTATGAGGAACCTGGATGATGTTATCATGTCCTGGGGCCCTGGGTGCAGCCGTGTTTTCTATTTGACCACAAGCAGCCTACCTGAACAACCACTATGGCCTGGAACCTTTGGTGATGTGTCACTGAGGGAGGACCCCTCGGGCCACCAAGAGCCATACCACTGAATTCCCCACCCTCAACATTACCCACCAGCTCTGGGATCCTGGGTCAATGCCTGTCCCACCAGCTCTGCATCCTCAGGCCTACCCATATGGCCAGGCTGGCCATGGCACTGCCAGCCACCAACAGCTCCAGCTCCTCCCCAGAGGAGGCCCCTGCCCAGGCAGGTCCACACTGCACTCCTCTGACTCAGAATACTACCAGGAGCCATGCATCCTTGCCACCAGCTGCGAATAACCCAAGCATCCAGGCACACAAGACCTATCCACTTTGTAAGCCCTGCACTGGGGGGAGGGGCCCTCCCCTTCCCAGATCCTTCCCTGGCCCCTGCCCTTGCCCTTGCCACTTCCCTGGCATGGATGCACTGCCATGGCCCCCAGGCTTTCCCCACACAGCATGCAAGGAGGCAGGAAACCGTTTAAATCTTCATTAAGCAGCCTGTGGCCCCTCAGGTAGATGGGCACCAGTCTCTCACATGTTGAAGAATGCATCAGTGCCAGCAGCGATGTCATTTCTTAGCTGTGGGGAACAGGGACATGTAGGACAGCTACAGGTAGCCCTCCAAGGAGTGGTGGAGGTTTCAGGGCAGGGTGGGCTTGCCTACCACATCTTTGAAGCTCAAGGCCCTGTGCCAGGTGCACAACTGCATCCAGGGCACTATGAACATCAACAGCAGCAGGGCATAGTGGGTCAAGCACCCCTCAGTCCATGCAAAAAGATCCTCCTGCTGCACCCAGAACCTTCACAATAGGGTCACACTTGGGGCACAACACTGCCAAGGAGGGTGGGGGAGGCTGGCCCTGAGATGCCTCCCCAGAGAGGTCCCCTGTGGGGACGGTGGTGATGCCTGCAGCTCTTCATCCCAGTCATCTGGGATCCCTGTGCCCCGCAAGCCCAGGAGCCATGGGCTTAGCAGTAGCTCAGGAGACAGACTGGCATGCGGGGGGGGGGTGGCTCTGGAGCTATGGCAGCAGGTGCTGCCATGAGTCAGGCCTATCCTGGCCTGGGAACGAGGCAGGGGAGGCACCCAGCTGCCCACTAGTCCCTGGGGAGTGAGTGGGGTGGGGGGCTCAGCCTGAGGCTGCCTGACTTAACATGGTCCATAGACACCCATGCGCATGACCCCTGATCTGATAGCCTCTGGTACACAGCAACTTATCTCAGAAATGTTGCAAACTCTCACCAACAGCCTCTTTCTCCTGGATCTGCAGGTCCTGCAGCTACACATGGGGGAGAGCCACAAGTTGGCAGGTGGGATGGCAGCTCAGGGTCACTGCACACCCCCAGTATCATGCTCACTGTGGACAGTTCTCTAAAAAGCACTTTATTCCAGTCACAGAAACAGACCCCCCTCTCTCCCTAGCAACATAACCAGTCCCCCCTTCCCCTCCCCACAGAACTCCTCCCTCCCTATCCACAGTCCTGGTCCCACTGGAAGCAGGTCCTCCTCCATACCTGTGCGGAACCAGGGCAAGAGGCAGAACTGGGCCCAGGTGGGGGGCACTGAGTGGTGAATTTGCTATGGTTGGGGG
>NW_017729006.1:51209185-51211575 GCF_001723915.1 Gavialis gangeticus | reverse complement strand
CTGGGCCCAGGTGGGGGGCACTGAGTGGTGGGGGACCTGGGCTGGGTGCTGGGGGCTCCTGGATGATGGAGGTGGCACTGAACCTCTGCCTAGGCCCACAATGGGGACTTGCTCCTGGTGGTGAGTGGCTGCCAGGGGCTAGGTGAGGTTGTGGCTGAAGGTAGGGTAGTGGGCAGCATGAAAGCAACCATCAGGGCCAGGAGAGTGTCCAGCACCCAGCAGTGCTCCTCCATCACCTTCACTGCCTTGGACACCAGCATAGCCTGCCACTCCAGGGTCTTGATGTGTCATGTGTCCAGCGCCTTTAAGTAAGGATGACTGGATCTCTCACTCATTTAAATGAAACAAAACAAAACAAAAAAACGTATTGGAGAAGGAGAACTGAAGCCCACATTTTTCATAAAAGCCCAGTGGTTACAACACTTGCCCAATGATTTGGGTGTCCCACTGTCAGAGTACAAACCCACCTGTCCTCTCCATTGGGATCATGTCCTAACAATGAATTTATAAGCTAGGCTACATGTATTTTGGAGAGTGAGGAAGAGGCCCTCCCTCCTGTTGAAGACCCTGATATACTGAGGAACAATAATACAAGATCCATTAAGCCACACATAGAGCAATGAAAAGGAAGCACGGCTCTTTAGACGAGGGATGAGGGTAATCCCCAGGGAAGGATAGTGACTGCTCCCAACAGAAGCATAGCTGGACAGCTTCATTGAAGATACAGCCATACAATGCCACAGAGCTAATTTTTGCACTCCCCATCCTCACAAATTCAGCACCCAGAGCTGCTGCCCCAATTATGGTCTCCCGCACCAATTAATGAATTTTTATCTATGATTCTAATACAATATTAAGCAGTTCTGAGAGCAGGAAATGAAAGAAATATTAGGTGTTTACAGGATTTTTATGGCTTTCTTATTTGGACTTGTTAGAACTTAGGTGTTTAAATTCTTAAATTGATTAAAATGGCAATGCACCAGCAGCCACAAATCTCATTAAGTGCCTAAATTCATTAGGGCTCCATTTCAGGTTGCAACATTCCTTAAACTTCATCCTAGGCCCCATGAACATACTGAAAAGAAATTCAGATGGACGACTTAGGCATACCCCAGCCTCTGACTGACCAAACTTCATTGACATAGTGTGTTCCTAAGAGGCACCATCACTGGCTGTACAGAGATCCAAGACCCCTAAACAAGTCATTCTGCATTGTGCTCCTTAGGCACAAAGGTTATCAGCAGTTAAGCAGGACAATGCTTAGGTGGAGGTGCATAGTGAGACAGTTTGGGCAGAATCCTATTTCACTTAACATGGCTAAATAATAGTTTCAAAGCTGCATAACTTCAGGTTTTCAAACTTATACCCAGGGAGCAGGAGATCCAGGCTTCAGGGCCCTGCAACTAGCAGAATCTGAACTTGCATCTCCTGCTCTCCAATAAAAGTGCTGTAAGACTATAGGTGCTGTAAAACCATAATGCACTGTAAGATCAAATTGCCCACGCCCTCTCTATCTCTCCTCCTGAAGCTGGTTCACTGAGCAATCAAAAGAAGGAGGTTGAGGGGCACCTGAAACCTGAGGTTCCCGCTATATGGGTAAGTGCCCAGGGGTGGATCCAACCTGCCAAGTGATTTCATCTGGCTCATGAAACCTAGATATTGAGACCATTTTGGGAGCAGTGGAATTATGCAATGTTCTATGACAGCCAGGTCGCACAAGCAATGTTGGAAATTCAGTGCCAGGGAGAAATGGTGGCAGTGAAGGCAGCCAAGTTAAAAACACCTGCCCTCCTCAAACTGATATCATTATTGTGGTCTGCTGCTCTAAAAAGGTTTCCAACCCCTGCTGTAGACTAGTGAGCTAAAAATACCCAAACAAAAAACAGAGCTTTGACTTGCAGAGAGCAAATCAGGAAAGCCAAGGCTGTGATGGAACTCCAGCTAGCTACAAATATCAAGGACAATAAAAAGTCCTTTTTTAGATATGTGGGGAGCTGGAGGAAAAGCAAGGGTAACATTGGACCCCTGCTAAACCAGACAGGGCAACTGACAACTGACGCTCAGGAAAAAGCGAACTTGCTAAATGGGTACTTTGTGTCAGTTTTTCACCAGTTCCACGGGATGGCCCTGCCCACTAGGCCCGGGTGAGGGAGATTCCTTGCCCTCCATTGAAGCTCACCTCATGAAGGAACACCTTGATAGGCTGGATACCTTCAAGTCAGCTAGCCCTGATGCATTACACCCAAGGGTACTCAGGGAGCTGGCAAGCATCATAGCTCAGCCCCTGGCACAGATCTTTGAGAGCTCTTGGCACTCTGGTGAAGTGTCCGATGATTGGAAGAGGGCCAATGTCATGCCTATCTTCAAGAAAGGGAGGAAAGTAGATCTGG
>NW_017729006.1:51208714-51209130 GCF_001723915.1 Gavialis gangeticus | reverse complement strand
TGAGGGATACCCAGCATGGATTTGTTGCGGGTAGGTCTTGCTTGACCAATCTCATTTCCTTTTATGACCAGGTGACCCATCACCTGGACAAGGGGGAAGAGATCGACGTCATATACCTCGACTTTAAAAAAACCTTCGATCTGGTATCCCACAATCACCTCTTGGCTAAACTGGCTAACTGCGGCCTTGACGTCACCACGATCCACTGGCTCAGGAAATGGCTCCGCATTAGGACCCAGAGGGTGGTGGTTGATGGGAGCCAATCTTCTTGATGCCCTGTGACCAGTGGGGTCCCACAAAGCTCTGTCCTAGGGCCTATACTGTTTAACATCTTCATCAATGATGTGGACACTGGTGTCAGAAGTGGACTGGCCAAGTTCGCCAATGCCACCAAACTCTGGGGTAAAGCATCCACA
>NW_017729006.1:51200392-51203714 GCF_001723915.1 Gavialis gangeticus | reverse complement strand
AGTGAGCAAAATGCTGGCTTGCATCCATAGATACTTCTCAAGTAGATCCCGGGACATCATTCTCCTGCTGTACTCGGCCTTGGTGAGGCCGCAGCTGGAGTACTGTGTCCAGTTTTGGGCTCCACAATTCAAAAGGGATGTGGAGAAGCTTGCGAGGATGCAGAGGAGAGCAACGCGCATGATCAGAGGTCAGGAAAACAGACCTTATGATGACAGGCTGAGAGCAATGGGGCTATTCAGCCTGGAAACGTGCAGGCTCAGGGGTGATCTGGTGGCCACCTATAAGTTTTTCAGGGGTGCTCATCTGGATTTGAGGGAACGTCTGTTCACCAGAGCCCCCCAAGGGATGACAAGATTGAACAGTCACAAACTCCACTGTGACCAATTCAGGCTGGACATAAGAAAGAACTTCTTCACTGTCTGAGCCCCCAAGGTTTGGAATAGACTGCCGCTGGAGGCAGTTCAAGCACCCACTTTGAACGCCTTCAAGACATTTGGATGCTTATCTTGCTAGGATCCTATGATCCCTGCTGACTTACTGCCCCTGGGGCAGGGGGTTGGACTCGATGATCCTTCGGGGTCCCTTCTAGCCCAAATGTCTATGAAATCTATGAAATCCATTGTTTTGGTTCAATGAGACATGTAGGGCTATTTTATCTCATTACAGGGTGATGCGGAACCTAAAACCATGCACACGTGCTGAACTCCATAGCTGTGTGCCTGCCATTTAGTTATGTAAAATGAAATAGGATTCTGCCCTTTGTATCCTGGACTAGGCATACTTAAGCACATCCTTTTCTGGATCTGACCCTTTCTCCAGGCGTTGGCTATATTGTACCTTCAGACACAGATTGGAGCTTGCATTTGTGGAGAGGTTGTACAACTCCAGAATTAGTCTGGTAATCAAGAGTCATGGGGTCAGGAGGACAAGCTGCTTTGCTAGGGCCCAAGCCAAAAGGGTTCTGCTCCATGACAGGGCATCAGGGATTTTTTCCTTCCTTCCTTCTGCTTTGGATATTTCGGACCAGGCTTACTTGAAGCTGGGCAGAGAGATCCTGAGCATAAGACTCCCTAGCTTCCTATCTCTTTTTTTTTCTGACTCCCACCTGTCTAAAGGTCTCTTGCTTCTGTTTATCTCCCTTTCTGATTCTTTTCTTGCATTCTCACAGTGTTTTTTCTTCTTTTTCTCTGCTATCTGTCCCCTGCCCCCTCACTTCTGGTTTTTTTGTCTGTGAGTTGCTACTTTACAGCTTTTTTCTTTACTGTTTGTTTTTCTTTCTCTCTCTCTTTTTCACTTGTTTGTTGCAGGGAGTTATCTTTTTTTTATATCTTGCCTTTCAAGGGGTGCTCTTAATCCCCTCTCACAGACTTTTTTTTTCTTTTTTTCTGTTTCTGTTTTTTTCCTAACCCTCATAACACCCCCCCACCCTTTTCACTCCACCCCTTTCCCCCTCCCATTTATTTTTTTATGGCCGCATTCCCAGACACTTATTTCTGTAGTTAATATACCCAACTTTTTATTCATTCCCTTAGTTTTAGCTTTTGGGATTAACCCTGTCCTAGCAGGAATGGCTGCTCCTACACCCAGTGGCTGGCATGGGGATGCCTCTCAAGACCTCCCCCTTAGGGGTTCACACCCCTCCCTGTGTTGGGGTTGAGGTCTGCACAGGTGCCCTAGCTTGTCTCCTGGGACAGTGTAACCTATGTTTTGTGGGTTGTGTTAACACTGTCCCAGTGATTTACCTGAGCACTTCCACCCTGGTCAACAGGGTGTGCACGGAGGGTCTGGACATTGTGGGTGTACACTATCTTATCATGCCCCTAGATACCCAAGCTGATTTCTAACATGCCCCCACGTATCCACCTGGGAGCTGGCCAAGGGACTCAAATCCTATGGGGTTCCTATGAGTCTTTTTTGGTGACTGACTATCGGAAGCAAGGACCTGAAGCTGAAGCATATCCTATCTTTTTGAAGACAGGTTTTCTTGCTCCTCAGGGGGGGCCATCGGTCTCTGCCTCACTCCTTGAACCTCACGCTCGATGGGTGGAAGTTTGTGATTTAATTTTCCTTGGGGGAGGCCATGTGTTTCCAGTGTAGTAGCTCTTCCCACCTAGCAGCCCAGTGCCTGCATGGGAAAGCGGCTGGAACATCAGCAACTGCAGCAATGCTGATGGATGGCACATTCATTTCTGGGACATAGGCCATGCCCAGTGAGGCTGGGAGCTCTTCCCGACCTCCTTTCACCCCTGTTCCATCTGAAGGAGCTGGGGTCTCTGGCATGAGAGCACCATCCAGTGGAGGGGCTGGGACTGCTGCCCAGCCCTCTCCCCTGCCCATTCCACCTATGGTGCCCACCCCACATGGTGCAGAGGCCCCACCAGGTGGAGGGGCTGATGCTTCTACCTGCCCTCTGCCTGCCCCAACTGCCCCAGCTGAGGCGGCTGGGGTGGACAGTGACTGTGGCTCCAAGGCCCTGTTGGATGATGGGGCTCGGGCCTCTTCCTGGCCACCCTGCACCATGGCCTTGTCTGAGGTGACTGAGGTGGCCCTGGGGAGGTGGGTCAGGAATGTTCTGGCCCATCCCTATGAAGGGTCAGCTACCTGCCACTAAGAAGAAGGAAAACAAAGAGAGAAAGGTGAAGGGGGCCTCTTAGGACACTCTATCCCCACTGCGATCCTTCCTGGCCGGCGCTGGGTGGGGCCGTGCTGGAGAGCCTGACCCTGCTCCAGGTGTCATGCCAGCAACCCTGTTGCACGTGACCACGCACGAGGATGACTTGGAGGTGAGGGAAGCAATGGCGGGGGTCACCAACCCCTCGCCTATCTCCCAGGTTCTGAAGTCAGGTGGAAGTAAAAATGATACAGAATGCCTCTCTTCTGCAGGCCTGACCCAGGGGGCGGCAGAGGACTCTGTTGACCTCTTGGTCGCATCTCAGTCTACTGGATTGGATGGGGAAGCTAGTGAGATGGAGATCCAGCTTTCTCAGTGTGGGAAGTTGAAGGTTTTGTTATATGTACTATTTTATTGAGCAGGGTAGGAATAATTTGTTTATAGAGGGCTTTGGTCTGTATGACCATGTGGCTGGGTTTTCTGACTACATAATGGCATGTTAGGCACTATGTGTAATACAGCACAGGTGTCTGTCACGGTGTGATGTTATGAATGCAATGACATGGTGCTCTCAGGTTGACGGTGATTTCTTTGTCTTTGCTTTGTATATTGGACCTGGACCCTGGAGGGGGCAACTTTTTGTACCACAAACCCCTAAATAAAGTAGTTGAAAAGTCAAAAGTCCTTCCTTCCTTCCTTCCGCTTTGGAC
>NW_017729006.1:51192953-51198041 GCF_001723915.1 Gavialis gangeticus | reverse complement strand
TATGCAGACGACATGACCATCTTCCTTAACACCCAGGAAAATGTGGAGGCCCTGACAGCCTGCCAGAGAGCCTACGAACGTGCCTCTTCAGCCCATATCAACTGGGTCAAGAGTGATACCCTGCTGCTCAGCTTGGTGCGTGGATCACCATGACCCCCCCGGGATTTGCCAGGGGGGCCTCACCCGGCACCGTGGGGGTCTTAAGATCCTGAGCATGTTCCTGGGGCCATCGACCTTCATGGTGTGCAACTGGGATGGCCTCAAGGGAGGAGTGGAGGCCCGCCTACAAAGGTGGCACTGGCGCCTACCTAGCCTCTCCTACTGTGGACGCATCCTCATTGTGAACAACCTAGTGGCAGCAACCTTGCGGCACCAGTGCACTGTACTCGATCTGCCAGAGGACCTACTTGAGAGACTCCAGCGCCTCCTGGTTGATTTTTTCTGGGATGGGCACCGCTGGCTCCCACAAGCTGTCCTTTACCTACCTGTAGCTGAGGGGGGCCAGAGTTTGGTTGACCTTGTGAGCAAGGTGGTTGCCTTCCACCTGCAGGCCCTTCAGTGACTCCTGTACAGCGAGGAGTGCCTACCTTGGCAACAACTGACATGCCGGTTTCTGCAGAGGGTGGGGGCCCTCGGCTTTGACCGGGAGCTCTTCCTGTTGGACCTTACACGTTTGAACTGGGTGGTGCTTCTGTCTTTTTACCATGGCATGGTACAAGCCTGGCAAACCACTTTCCACCTCCAGTCCCAGGCCCATCACCTGCAGTTCCCGCAGTTGCTGAGGGAACCCCTGGTGCACAACCAAGCTCTGAGGCGCCCCGTGCCAAGCCTGGCCTCTTCCAGTCTCACAGCCGTTCTCATTCAGGCGCGTGTTCTTCACCTGAGCCATCTCCTTGACCCCACTCAGTCAGCCTGGCTCTCGCCCGAGGCCTTGACCACCCAGTTGGGCATGCACTCCGTCCGCGTGGGCCGTTTCCTGTGTGACTTCCTGGCTGCCCTCCCATTAGAGGCAGCAGCCACCCTGGATGACCATCTCCGGGTGGGCCAGGTCCCCTGCACTGAGGATACCCTGAGTGAGGCTTTTCCTGCTTTACCAGTCACCCAGGCTGTGGCTGGCAAGCTGGCCGGTGGGGCTGGCACCTTGCTGATGCTCCCTGTGCCTCCTGACAGTGACACGGGTTGCCCCCTTGCTTTTTCTGTCGCATAGAAGTCTATATGCCTGGGTGGTTTATGTCTGCCATTCCCAAGTGCTGGCGGGCTGCCCAATACACTGATGTGACATTATTTTACGTTGCCTTTCACGCCCAGTGTAACTGCGCAGTAAGGCATCTACACACATCAAGCAGGTATCAAATTTACGCCCAAGTCAGGATGCGTCACCACTGTTACTGCACAGTACAGGTGTGTACATGTAGACACCACCTGTATTGCACAGTAATTTTTAGGTTACTGCATAGTAACTTAGGTTACTCTGTAGTAACAGAGCATGTGTAGACATTCCCAGTGTCCTGCAGTGGCTCACCCATTTAGTCCTACTCACATATGCAGAACGTTCCAGTGAAACTGGTCCAGAGATACCTTCTTCCTGCCTCGACAACTACTATCAAGCCCTTGGCCTCCAGCGTGCTTGTAAGAAGCTTCTTGGGATGTCTGTTAAGTAACTTTAGTATGTATACATGGGCACATGAGCGGGGCATGCTTGACAGTGTCTTTGCCAGGACATGGTAAGGATTTTGTATAGATATACTCAAAGTGTTATTTTGGAAGCTGGGCACACAGCAGGTGTGTCTCATCTCATTGTCCTTGTTTTTGCTTAAATACAAGAAGATTTTAAGGGTAGTTACTTGAAATATTTGATGTTTTCTCTACCTTGCTTCTTTTTAACTAGTAATAAAATGTTTTCTCCAGATAAGAATTCAATAATTCCTTCAGAAATCAATGGAAATTACTTAGAGCTATTATCATGTTGACAGCACATGGCAAGATTAGTAGAATAGTTTCATTATGTTGATAGCAGTCCTCTGCTGGAATTTGACTCTGATAGCCCTGAAAATAAATGCTCAGAAAAGTAGATCTACAACTGCTCTCAGTACTTGACAATTTAATTTTTTTTTAAATTGAGCTTTTTTATTGATTTGTAAATACATGTAAAAAGCATATGGAAACAATAGAAGTTTTTGTTTATTTATTTTACAATGGCTAAACAAGCACTATTTTTAATGTGCATGCAGACTTACTATTTGCTTCCCCATTGTTGCCAGATGTGATTTTAATGGCTGAAATATTAATAATCAAATACTTCCTTTGGCTAAAACTATTCACTTACATGGGCTAATTAAACTGGGAAATGAATCTGATTAAGATTTTGGACACACTGGGCGCATTTACACAAGACATTTTACTGCACAGCTGACTAAGTTGCTGCACAGTAGTGTCACCATCTACATGTGTGCAGCAATAAGGGCACAGTAGACTTATTTACTGCACTGCCAGATAGTTCTGTCAGATTCAAGTGGTATCCAGTAGCACAGTAAATTACTATGCTTACTATGCATGTGTAGATGGTGACATCAGGATTAGTTTACTCCAGCTCAAATTAAGCCAGAGTATATTCAATCACTTTAATTGCATGTGTAGATGCCCTCACCCCCACCCCAAGAAAGGAGCAAAATCACTTAAGGTTATTATTAATATCCCAGAGCCAGGAATGATTCTATTACTGTATTGCTTGTACATCAATTGAAACAAGATCAACTTATGTTCTTTCATACTAGAAGCTAGGGCAAATCCACATCTCCCCTCTGAGGAGTGGCCTTAGGCTGCTAAGAGCAGGGACACTCTCCCTCTCTTATTGAAGCTGTGACACTGGGCGCAAAAAAAATCAAGATATAATAGTAGACTCATATATGAGTAACCTTGGGTCAAACTCTATTTCCCCTTTATGCACCTATGTGGCAGTAATGTTGTTACCTGGCTTTTAGTCTATTTCCACATGTGATAGAATAGGATTGCACAGAAATGCATGTACCTGTGCTCAGTAAAACAGAGGGGGAGCTAGGGTGACGTGGATGCAAAGGTGTGTGGCTGACAACCCAGAGGTTGCAAGTTTGAGGTCATAGCAGAAACGCTGATAGTATGGCCATCACATTCCAACAAATCTGCAAATTCTGCCAAATACCTTATCACAATGACACATAAAAGGAAGGGAAGTAAAACAGAGGAGGATAACCATTCAACATTTGGCCCTAGTCATTAGGAAAGGAAATGAGAGACTAAAGTTCTAGGTGCCCTTACCCAAAGGGCTTTGAACCTACTTCTCCCATTTTCCACAAAAGTGCTGGAACTATCAGGACATGGATTGGTATTACCCAGTGCTGGTTATAGCTGTTCTACTGAATTTGGCACATTGGACAGCCAGAAAGGAATGACAGGTGGGGCCTGGAGGATCAGAACAAGTCAGAGGGAGGTTGATTCAGAGCTACAGATGCTGCCCAGAGAGGCAGAGCCCTGGGTTCTGGAACCTGGTGACTAGCAGCTTTTCTGCATCTTGCACTTAATCTTCACTGGATAAAAAGTATAAGTGGACAGGGTCAGGGCTCTAGGTCTTGTCTACATTACAGGGCCACCCCCTCTCTGCCTTGTTCTCCTCTTCCTAACCCCATATATCTCCCCTTTCTGGCTGTCCAGTGGGCCAGCTTCAAAAGGAGGGTTGAGGCCTGTGCTTGGCAATGCTTTACCCTGATCTGACAGTGACAGTACTTTGCTAAGTGACAAACCCAGTTTCAACCTCACTCTGTATGAGAGGGGGACTAGAAACTGGGTCTCCTACTTTTAAATGAAGTTAAGATATACCATGCTGATATTTTGTACTAGTAGAGTTTCACTCACTAGTACACTAGGTAGATATACAACACTAGTTTATTTCTTTACTGATGTTGTTTGATTCAAGATTTAATTTCAGAAATGAAGGTAACACAAGACATAATAAAACCAGCATGAGCATACAAGTAGGCACTTTGAATTATTTTGCAAAATAAATGGTTGTTTACTTGTACAACTGTCAATCTAATGGACAGCAGCTGACTTGATCTAACTTTCCAGTGATGTAAAATTATGCAGCAGCTATACAATTTACAGCAATACCTAATTGCCATACAAAAGAGTATGTTTTTTAACTATGGATTTTTATGGGTGGTTTTCTCCTATTTCCAGATTTTTAATAAGCTCATATTGACTCCCTTTACCAAATTAAACAGTTTTCTTGAATAATCTAAGTTCAGAGATCTGCCAGTGCACTGTACGGTTTATTTATTTAATGATTTGCAATACCATTAGCCAGGATTATCTGGAAGAGAACAGTCCATATGAAAAAGAATAAGTCTAACTGGGCAATAGCCTTTTCAGTTTTGACTCTCAAATGATTGTAACTCTACACACACAAGAAAAAATGATAATGCCAAACATTGGAGAATAAAATCCAGATGTTTGTTTTGTTAGGTGCTTTGTGTAGTTAAGATATTAAAGAAAAATTTAAATGATCTTGGGAACAATAGAGATGAGAACCCTTTTTGATAAAATATGTTTCCTCCACATAGTATGTGTAAGCTGCATAAGCTTTATAAAGCTAGTGGCTTTTCCTGTAAAGACAGTGACAAGCATAGTTCACAAAACAAACTTCTGCAAGGATGCTGAAAATGACACCACAAAGGGCTAGCATCATGTCAGAGGCATTGTCTTTTATTGTGCTTGACGTTGTGTCAGAGACAGTGACATGAGTGCGCTCACATCCCTACCCCTCTAATAGCAGCTGTGCTCTGCTGAGATGTAACACCTTCCATTCCTAACCCACTTTGTTCTTCTTACCGGTTTTTTTCCATATTACAAAAAGCAAAACCCTCATCTATCCCAAACAACTCAGTCTTCATAGTTTCTAGAATAACCTGCCTCACAACGTTATTAAAGGCAACTAATGTGAAGAGCCATGAAGAAAGTCTGTCAAGTTAGGATACTTCCCACAGAAATTCTTGTTTACTTTATATTTGCTACTACTTGATCTCCTTTAACTTGCCCATCTATCAACATACTAAA
>NW_017729006.1:51186070-51187953 GCF_001723915.1 Gavialis gangeticus | reverse complement strand
TTCTTACTGGTTTTTTTCCATATTACAAAAAGCAAAACCCTCATCTATCCCAAACAACTCAGTCTTCATAGTTTCTAGAATAACCTGCCTCACAACGTTATTAAAGGCAACTAATGTGAAGAGCCATGAAGAAAGTCTGTCAAGTTAGGATACTTCCCACAGAAATTCTTGTTTACTTTATATTTGCTACTACTTGATCTCCTTTAACTTGCCCATCTATCAACATACTAAATCTCCATTCTCTGTAACTGGCCTCGTGTAACTAAGCAATGTCCAATTGGAAGATAAATTAACTGTACAAGGTAGAATAGTACCATATGCTCTTGAAGGTCATTTTAGAGGATGTTAGAGTTTCAACTTGTCAATATGGTGTACAGATTTGCGGCCATTGAAGGTGAAAGTACCTACCAGTACAGAGTTAATTCAGAGACTGATAAAGTAAAATACCTAGTCTATAGCACTGTAGGAATCCCAAGCAGCAACTATTTCAGAATTCTCCAAATGTTCATTGGACCCATTCAACCTTTCTGTGCAAATCACTACCATCTACTGTCTTTGCAAGCAACACTTCCAAGTGCTGTCTGTCCATGCAAAGGAAAATCTGCAATGAGGAGAATTATTTGACAAATTTGATGAAGCCTTAAGTCTTGAGTATTTTCCTCTCAACCATGTGATATTAGCAAAGTTCTCAGATGCCTGGACAATGTGAATAACTGCCCACTGAGGATTAAAAGCTGTCAAAATACAAAATAAAGCCATTTTACTTCATTTTGCATGGAGCTTTTAAACTTGTGGTCTAGGGAATGTGTTTTATTAGCTTATAACCACCTGTCACTTCAAACTATATAACACCATTTGCTAGAGAGAGCAATTAAACTGAAAATTCTCAGAGGATCACTTTAAGGAATGAATTATAAACAACAAGAGAGAGGAAGTTGATGTAGACAAATATTATTTATATTGCAAACTAAACCCATGTTGTTTACCATTCTTTACTCGGCACTACAGATTTTATTTTATTTTAGGTAACATTTTAGCATGTGTGCTATTTTAAGTATCACCACAACTACTGGGGAGATGGTTCCTTTTGTTATTTTCAAGAAAAGGGTTCTATTTTTCCTCCCTGTTTTTTTGCTTTTTGCCCATTCATTTTGAATTAAAATCTCAAAAACAGAACAACATTTAAAGCAGAAACTAGAAGACAAATTCACAATCTAAGATGGTCTAAGTCACATGTAACTCATGCCGGTACGCTAGGCTGGGTGATGTGCCGGATTTTGGATCCTCAGGGTGCCAGTAACCCTGGGAATCCCCATCAGGCAGGTCTGCTGACTGAGGTGTCCTGTGGAGGGGTGTGTGCCTCCCCCTGACCACCCAAGAATGTACTCAAAACCCAGTAAACACAATGGCTTCTTTATTATATAAAATTAGATATAAAAAAAGAAATTATTAATCAAAAGAAAAAATATAATATCAATAGTTAACAATAAAACTGACAATTTGAATAAAATTTATGACTGCAACATTAGGTGAATAATTCCAACACACTGGGTGGTCCCACTTGCATCAAAAAACCTCAATAATTACATTCACCTGGTTATAACACTTTAAAACAGTTTCCCTCCCGTAACCCAGGTTGATTTTGTTCTGGTCACAATTCCCTTCCCGTAAGAATAAATGGCAACACAGCTTTAACTATGATCCACCACTAGATGGTGAAGGCTAGGCTTCTGCTGCTCTGGTAAAAGTGGACTCCTTTGTCTTCCTTGGTAACTCAGGAAAAAAAAAAAGGCAAGTCTCCGATCAGCCACTGCAGGTAATAGGCTTCTTTTTTTTTTTGTTTCCTTCTGAAAAATACACCTCCTGCTAACACTAGGGGTTAA
>NW_017729006.1:51175225-51181070 GCF_001723915.1 Gavialis gangeticus | reverse complement strand
TTTTTTGTTTCCTTCTGAAAAATACACCTCCTGCTAACACTAGGGGTTAAGTATCCCCTTACACACCCATGCAAGTTTGGGGTTCTCACAGCCCGCTCTCTTTCTGGGCTCTCTCCCCCAGCACCTCCACATGCAGGTCCTTGCAGGAATTCCATCTGCAGGTCCTTGCAGTACAAGCCTTTTCAGCTCAAACAGGACTCCCCTCCATAGGTCTCTGACCAGGCAGTTTCTCCCAACTCCCAGCCAGCTTACCAACCCCTCTACACTCTTTCCCTGGGTATCCATGTTCCTGATTGCACAGTTCTGACCCAGGTGAGAAATCAACTTCTCATGGTATGATTCAGGATCTCCTCCATCCTGATGTCCTTGCCCCATCAAGCCTCAGCTCTGTTCCCTCTGCCTGAGGGGGAAGGTTCTGAGGCTCTGCTCCTGTTTCCAGGCAGGTATTGCTATCCTCTGGCTTCTCTCCAGCTGCTTTTCCCTCCCTCAGCTTTTTATGACTCCATAGTAGCCAATCAGAGCCTGGGGTTTGCAATGTAGTCTCTGACCACAGTTCAAATGCTCCAGTAAAAAAGATGCATTATGTACAGCATACCCTGTGTTTGGAAAAGCTATTGCACCCTCTGCAAATTTTTTGCCACCTTTCTTGCCAAGTTCTTAGGCACAGCTCACCCACACAGCTTGTAGCCAAGCAAGACTTTACAGCTGTTGCACATAAATTGTTCCTGTTCATTCAATGTTTGGACCATTTTAAAAATTCAAACTGTGGTGAAAAAGAACTAAATATTTTTTCCCTAATTGCAAAATGAGAAGGTTGATGGTATACTATTGAAAGTCCTGACTTTGCTGAAGAAATGCAGAGAAGCTAATGCTGCTGATATTTTACTGACTAGGAAGGAGAGTGTTTTATGCAATTGTGATGATAAGGCGATACATGCTTTTCTCCCAAACAGCTAAGGCAATTGATTCAAATGTACCATGTTTACAAAAATACTTTTCAAATTAGGTGATTTTGTTAATTCAGTGCTATACATAGGTCTCAGAGTGAAAACAACTGTTTCTAGGTGTCATCCAGACAACACCTTCTTCATTTTTATTTTAAAATAATGAAATTCCTTAGCAGCTTGGAAGCTAATAAATCTTTACCAGAATAGACTTGTTGAGTAAAAGTAAATCACTAATCACCAGAAGAAAGTTCTCAAAGCCATCAGGAATACAGTCTTAAGCAAATTACTTAATGTCCTTCTGACACACCGTTCCTTACATTTATAGAGCCAAGGCAGGTCTGCTTGGCTTCAGGTTACTCCTAGACATTCTCCTATTCATCATATTCAGAGTCAGATTTGGTTTGTTTCTTTAAGCTGTGCATAAATCTAATAAAACCAATAAGCTTCATATGCCATACATCTTCTAGCATACTTCAGTATTTTCAAACTACTTCATTTCAGTTAATATTCTGTTTCAGAAGAAGCTAGCTACAATAGATCATGCTTTAATTTAAATAACTTTTTCCTCCAGATAAAGCTCACTTTTGGGATCCTCAGCTGCTCTCTAGGTTTTGTTGTTAAGTGTAACATGTGGTGCTTCCAACTGCAGTCAGATGAATTTGGTGAATATCCATAGGCCCTACAGTTTTCTGCTTGCTTCTACCAATATCCTTACCCATTCAGTCTTAATGTATCGCATCACAACTATCAGAGATTTTTCTGCAGAATGGGATATCCCTGGACAGCTCTGTAGCTCCTCCAATGCTATCACTTTACATCCACAACAGCACTGCATCACCATTGTGCACCTGAAATTAGGAATGGATGAAAGTACTGGAGTCCATCTCCCACCCAATCTCCTCTTTGGTTGAAGATCTTTGGGGCAGGAATCTGGCATCTTATACATCTATAAATCTGGAATGGATACACTTTTTTTCTTTCATTGTGGCAAAGAAATTACACATTTCTGACAAAGATCTACTTGTGGAATCCCATGCCATCAAATGACAAGTGCATATTGCACAGCAAGGCAAATTTGCATGCACCTTGGGAGATGGAATCTTGGGTTAAAATTTTAAAAAATACTTAAGCACCTAAATAAATAGGCTAAGCTTTAGAAGTGCTGAGCACCTGGCAGTAAAAAGTCACTATCCAACAGAACACAGCCCAAAGAACAAATATGTTTTGTTTGTGAATCGTTAATATAGAGAAAAGTGCAGTAGAAATAGTAAAAACAAAAAGCAAAAATACAGTCTTGATCATTTTTATCAAAACAAAACATTGACAAAAATCCAAAATCATACTGGGCTGTAGGAGCATTACTTGCAAATCAAGGATAGCAGTCCTTCTCTAGCCACACTGCTGAGGCCTCACCAGTAGTACTGTGTCCAGTTTTAAGCCCAACTCTTCAATAAAGATATGGACAAATAGAAAAAAATCCAGTAGAGAGCAACAGCAATTATTAGAGGTCAGGGAAACATGGCTTACAAGGACATGCTGAAGGAACTAGAAAAATGAAGAAGAATTTAGTAACAATCTTCAAATAACTGAACATTGTTTATGAAGAGGATGGACAGACTATTCTCTGCAGTGGAAAAACTAGGGTGGGGAGACAGGGGCAACAGCTTTTACCACAGGTGCATGATTGTGATCATGGTAGCACATAGCGACATATTTATTAGTGGCCACAGGGACAGGACTAGGACCAGTGGTCTCAAATTGCACTAGGGAAAATTTATTCTGGAGATTAGGAAGAACTTTATTACTATGAAAGTGATCAAGCATTAAAACAGGCTACCCACAGAGATTGTGGAATCCCCATCCTTGGAAATTTTCAAGAGCAGATTAGACAAACATTTGTTTGGGATAGTTTAGCTAAAGGTGAACTTGCCTTTAGCATGGGATTTACTTCTTGTGGTCCCTTCCAGCCCCATTTTTCAATGATTCATATCCAAATCTCTATACATTTCTGAATAGCAGGGAAAATTTGTGTAAAAAAGAATTACTGTATTTATTCAAATACAAGATGACTTAATTTGCACTGGCCTGTCCTTGTGGTAGGTTTCTATCAGTATGTTTGCCCAATATAGGCCACTGGTTTTATAGGCATTCTCAGTGCTAGCTGCATTTAATCAACTTAATGGTTGGTTTCCATTATTGAGCACATGCTGCTTTTGGCAGTAGTTTACTAATAGACAATGTATTTATTTTTCCTGCTGTAGCAGTGGGAGGGGGACAAATTCAAGGTAACCTTCCAATAATTAAAGTTTGTACCATACTTTTCCATACATAGAATCTATGTTCCACAATTATCAGGGGATAATCTTATATGCAGGGTTGCCTTATAGTCGAGTAAATATGGTATGCACTAGGCCTGTGCAAAGTGGCTAGTATTCACTTCAGATTCATATTCAACTGATTCGGGGGACAGTGATTCAATTCCATGATTCAAATCACTGTCCTGAATCAATTCAGCCAAATCTGACTCAGAGATTCAGCCACTGCCAAATTGGCCAAATCTCTGAATCGAATGGGCCCCATCCCCTGCCCACTCTCCCAGCCCTTTTTCAATGGCTGCCCTGCCCAGCTCCAGCATCCTGGCTCCTAAAAAATTTTTTTTAAAGCCCTGCACTCACTGGCTCCTGCTAGGTGTGTGTGGGGGGGTGATCCCTCCTGCCCCCCACTGCCCCACACTGCATGGGGGACTCTGTCATGAGCCCCCAGAGGCCCCAATGGTCACTGCAGCATTCAGTGAATGCAGGGCTTTTTTTTTTTTTTTTAAAGAGCAGAGACACTGGGGCCGGGCAGGGCCACCATTGACAGGGCTGGGAGAGCAGGTGGGGGATGGGAGCTCATGGCAGAGCCTCCCATGCAGCATGCGGCAATGGGGGGAGCAGCAGGGATTGTCCTCTCTGCCTAGCAGGAGCCAGTGAGTGCAGGGAATTTTTTTTTTAAAGAGCTGGGGCCAGGCAGGGCAGCCATTGATGGGGTGGAGGGAGCAGGCAAGGGATGGGGCCTGGTGAGGGTCCCCCCATGGTCTCCTCCCCCCTCTCCAGCCTCCTCACCATCCCCTACTTACCAGCACAGAGTTCAGGTCCAGCCCCCTGCAGGGGCAAGTAGGGACTGCCCGAATCTCTGAATCTCTCTGAAGCTCTCCAAATCTTTTCCAAATCAGTTCAGAGAGTTTTGA
Organism: Gavialis gangeticus; assembly: GCF_001723915.1. NCBI lineage: Eukaryota > Metazoa > Chordata > Crocodylia > Gavialidae > Gavialis > Gavialis gangeticus. Next base: position 51,176,894 of record NW_017729006.1, on the reverse strand, counting down.
ATCAGTTTGGACTTTTTTACTGGTCTCCTGCTTTGATTTGGATTTGAAGATTCAGCCACCAAATTGTGCTGAATCTCCTTTGAATCGAATCAGCACCTGAAGCTTTGCACAGCCCTAGTATGCACCATTACGATTCAGCTACATTATGGATGCACAGAAGTACATCATAAACCTCTGAAATTGTATTTAATAAAAATCAATAACCAACAACAGCTTGGGGTTCATGTGTGACCACTTTTTTGGCCAGTGGTTAGAGTACCTGCCCAGGCAAGGGAGACTCAGATTCTGGTCTCATCTTCCCATGATTTCTTACATCACAGGACAGTAACTGAACCATCAACCACAGGCCAGGAAGAACTGAGAACACCTCACATTTGGGAGTAGCCACCGAGCAACCTGGAGGTTGCTGGGGAAAAAAAGAGAACAAGCAAAAGGAAGCCTCTCTTAAGAAGGTAAACATTGTTCTAAAGTGAGCCATTGCTTCCACTTTTTTTTTTTCTATATTTTTCTTTACAGGACCAGCAGGGGCCAGAGGACAGGCTGCTTCACATGCTGCTCCAACAGCCTAAAAATCCATCCCTTAGTATTAGAAGAAAAGCTTAGATGATACTATTTAGAAAGTCTTTGAGGGACAATCCTCATTCCAGTACTGTTTCATGCAGGAGAGGCCTCATAGGAGACCTGACACCAAATCACTAACAAGAAGGAGTGTCAACCTGTGTTTGGAAAGAGGAAAAGAAAGCTTGGTGGACTGCTAGGAGGAAACCTGAGATCCCTGACTTTCCTTCCAAAAAAAGAAAACACACATGTATTCAATACTCAGGCTCCTCCAGCCCCCCAATCACAGTCTGCCTTATGGGACACTAGCTGACTGTCACTCTCCTGAAATCACACATCTCCTATGACACCTCTCCTCATGCATCAAGCTAAAACAGGGAAGTTGGAGTGGGCACACTAAGGACTGGTAAACCATGTGTATTGAAATACGCCTGCCTCCATTCACACTGATGTGGCTTCATTGCAGAAATTCCACCTCTTGTTACTAAACGGATACCAAAATAAATTAATTACTTAAAAATAGTGTTTATGATGCATTTGGCATTAAGGAGTCATGGGCTAGAATGAGGAAACATCCTGTTAATACAAAAAGTGTTATTGCAAAAGGTGGGTGAATCCTTGTTTTGTTTTTTTGGTTTTTTAAGTCAACCTTAGGAGTCAGACAACTATATGTTACAAAAGTAGATCCATTCATGGATTGGCAAATGCAGTGTTCTACTGAAATTGCTAAGCATATCATACACCTCAATTGCTTATTCCATTTTAGACATAAGCAAAAAACAAACAACAAGAATTTCAGTATCTTAGAACTTTGTCACATTCTTGTGACTAAAAAGTGTGTTTGAAAGATACAAAAAAAAATTAACAAAAATAGGTTTTGTTAATCTTAACTGAATCCTTGGAATAGATATTCAAAGGATGACAATCTTATTAATATTATTCTAAGTTATACTTTTACAACAAAAGCAAAGGAATTGCATCCAGTGGTTTTTTTTTAACTCCATTGGATCAGTATGGAGGTCAGATAGTAAATAGCATTTGTGTATAGAGAGACTGCTTTGCACCGTGAAGCAAAACACACACACACACACACACACACACACACACACAC
>NW_017729006.1:51164008-51175143 GCF_001723915.1 Gavialis gangeticus | reverse complement strand
AGAAAAAAAACACACACACACACACACACACACACACACACACACACACACACACACACACACACACCCCCCTCTGCTAGCTTTGATGGGCTTTGCCATATTTTCCCAAAGCCCATGAACCAGAACAGTGGGTTAAAAGGAAGTTGACCTGACACATCCAGGTAGACTGATAAACTGAGCAGAAAACATTTCATCTTGCAGCTGATGCTAGGTGAAGCATATATGACAAATTGTAATGGCTTCAGGGTAATGGATCACCTGTTAGGGCTCAGCACTCACTCACTAACTCACTTTCTCTCTCACTCCCTGATGTCCACGCCCCCCCTCTTCTCTCTCACATAGCAAGTAACTGTTTTTCCTAACAAGTCTTATATGTAAGGGCAAATCCTGATGTTTCCTTTTGGGCAGAAGTCATAAATGAAGCAGAATAACTGTTTTTTCAGGTATGTATTTGGACAGGATAGGAAAGTAAAAGGGCATGAAGGCTGTTGCGTCAAGGTCTCCCAACAGCTGAAGATTCCCTCCTCAGACATGTATACAATGTTGGACTTTATTTCCTGATCATTTTATGCCCTTCTTGGTTTTACTCTGGTCTAGAACTACAAATGTGTCTAAAGGATAAACAGAAAAGTCATTTTTATAATTTTCTATATATTTCTATCAGATTCTTCTACATGAGTGAACCCTACTCAATATTTAAAATTAATCTTTTACTGATATCCAGTCTTTTAATAGTTGGTTTCCAAGATTATATGGAATCTTGTGCAGAAACACATTCTAAGCTAAATAAGCTGAACATGGGTTACTCTTACCTGTGACAACAGTTCCCTACCAAGCTATCCCTGACAGGTGATCAAACACCTCAGAAATTTAGAAATAATGAAACATTTCCCACAATTGCTAAATGAATGTTTTTTGATTGCTTGCTTGCTGCCCCAGCTCAGTGGGACACTGCCTGCCAGACACCTGGAGATCAGGACGAGTCCTGGTCTCCACATGGCTGGGAGGTAGTTGCCCAGCATCTGGGACAGCTCGCCCAGTCACATGCAGATCTTGAGAGGTCCCAATTTCTATGTAGCTGGCAGGCAGTTGCCTAGCAGCCAGGACAGCTCTCCCTGCCACATGGAGATTGGGACAGGTCCTGATCTGCACATGGCAGGGAGGCAGTTGCCTGGCAGCCAGGGGAGCTCTCCCCCAACCCACAGAGATCAGGACTAGACCCCATGCCCCCTGTCATCTGGAGGAGCCTGGAGCTCCCCTGGCTGCTGCAGTGGGACACAGCAGGGCAGGAGCAGCCTTAGACTAAACTGTTCCTGTCCGGAGCAAATTTGTTCCCAATCGGACCAATGTTCAGATGCATGTTGAGGCATTTAATGCACGTAAATTTTCTACCCAGAAAATTCCAGCACGTTAATTGCACATGCAGATGTGCACACATAGCACCTACTTTGCTTCTCAGTTACACACCTGTGTAAGTAAGAATCAATGCCATTTAAATCAATGGCACAACACTGGTATAAAACTAGTTTTAATGAAAGGAAAATCATTCCCAGAACCTTCAGTGTATATTTCAGAAAGAGAAATGTTATTGTGGCAAAATGATTTTGTACATACTGAAAGTGAATCTGTAATGTAGCATCCAGAGATTCAGGAGATAAGACATATATCAGGGCATCACGCAGTTCTTCCATTTCCTTGTTCACCTTGTGTAAGCTCAGCCACCTTGTGGGAAGATCTGGTTATAATTTTCAGTATTTTCATATTATCATACATGACAAATTTTCTGCGTAATGGTAATACAGGTCAGTTATAAAATGGTAGTAAGTAGCAACAGATATCCAAAATAGGTTCAGGAACAACACCTATCATTTAGATTGATTTGTTTCAGTACAAACAGTAATAAATTGCTCTTCTTAGTCAGTGAATCTTTGCACTCAGAATTATGAATGCGATAGAACCCACAGACATTTTCCAAGGTGTGGTTTCTACCCCCATGAGGGTTTGCAAAGAAACAGGGAGGGTGTGGAGTTGCAGCGAACAGCTGAATGGGACCTCTGATGTTCTCGAGCAGATTGCTGAGGCTTTCACTTCAAAGGACACTGCCTCTCCGATCTGCTATATAGGACCATTGATGAGCTCCAGCTGAGTGGAGAAGGGGTGTCTTTTGAAGTCAAAGCTGCAGTGACTCAACCTTATTTTAGCAACCTGCTGTGAATTAAGTGAGTTTTGAACCATGCAGACATGAATGATCTGGGCTCCAGTGTATTAAAGAAGACAGAAAATAATGCAAAAAAAAATCAATCAGATGATTATAAATGAAGGCAGAAAATAACAAAATCAAGCTCCGTTCAGAATAAAGCATCCACATATATCTAAGCGACAAAGCATCAATAACAAATGAACTAGTTCTTGGTGACAAGACTGGCAAGTATGTCTGCTATCATAGAAGAGTTAGGCTGAGGTTGATACTCATTCACTAGGGTTTTTCCTGAGGCAATTAATTTATTTTACATAGCCTACTTAATAGCTTTCGGCTGGCCTGTATCACCAGCTAAGAGCTAAGAGCTAAAATTCTGTATGACCTATGGACATAATGTAAACCAGAGCATATTTCATAGATTTCATAGACATTAGGGATGGAAGGGACCTTGCAAAATCAACAGGTCCAGCCCCCTGCCCAAAGGACATGAAGTCAGCTGGGATCAGATGACCCAGCAAGATAAGCACCCAAACATTTCTTGAAGGTATCCAGGGTAGGTGCTTGCACCACTTGTGGGGGGAGCCTATTCCAGACTCTGAAGAATTGGACGGTAAAGAAGTTTTCCCTAATGTTCAGTCGAAAGTGGTCTTCTATCAGTTTGTGACCTTTAGACTGTGTCTTCCCATGGAGTGCCCTGGTGAACTGACATTCTCTAAGTTCCTGGCACACACCCTTTATATACTTATCAGCTGCCACCAATTCTCCCCTGAGCACAACGCAGGCTGAAGAGTCCTGTGCCTCTCTGCCTCTCCTCATAAGGCTTGCTCTCTTGACCTCTAATCATGCATGTGGCTGTCCTCTGGACTCTCTCAAGTTTCTCCATGTCTTTTCTAAAGTGTGGGGCCCAGAACTGGATGCAGTACTCCAGCTGAGGCCTCACCAAGGATGAGTACAGTGGGAGGATGACTTCTTGGGTCTTGCTTGAGATGCATCGGTAGATGCAAGCCAGGGTTTTATTTTTTTTGCCAGCTGCAGCAGTGCATTGGTGGCTCATGTTCATCTTGTGATCAATCATGACCCTCAAGTCTGTTTCAGTCACGGTGCTAGTGAGTGTAGCACTGCCAATCCTATAAGTATGTTGTATATTATATTATAAACCATTATCCTTAACATAAATGTGACTTTATCTATTTTGATTTTTCTAATGGGTTCTAAAGACTGTTGGAGGGTGAGACATACAGACTTGACAAGGAAACCATTCCTCTTTCTAAGGTGTTGAAAGTGACAACACTCTCATCAGACAATATGCAGCATTTAGGAAGGTAATAGAGGGCTTGCACTGTTCAATGAACCAATCATCCAGCATCCAAAAAGATTAACTATAAAATCAAAGGTTTATAATTTACCTTAAGGTAAAGATCTTATTGTAAAGAAAACAAACATAAAAATAATAATATTAGATATCATCGCCAATAGTTTAAAAGCAGATTTTTCATAATTACTGTTTTGTTGGAAACACAAGTGCCTGTAAACATGCAGGGAGGCTGCTTCAATGCTGTAATTACAGTGCCTTGGAGCAGGCTCTACTGGAGCATGCTAATTAGCATGCTCAAGCAGCCTCCACATCTCTTGTAGCAGCATCCCCACACTTCAAAGTGGAGGTGGGGGTGCTTTAACTAAAGCTCATTTGACAAGCCCCCACCACCATTTTGAACTGCAGGGATGATGATACACCAGATGATGGGGACACTTAAATTACAGTGGCTCTCAGAGTTGCTGTAATTAAAGCACCCCTCACACCCCGGAGCACATGTAAAAATGCCCAAGGATGCGGCTGAATGTCCTTTTTCAGTAAATGGTAATATATAAGCACAATATCCAGTTTTGTTTCCTTTCTGTTTTCTTCTGAATATTCCTTTCTCATTTTTAGCACTCATCAGTGATCTCACTTTCTCCTGTATTATTGTCCCCCCATGAGAGCCTTTACTTCTTCCAACTGATAAATACTTTTCTCTTAGATTAATTTATTGGGCTAGAAGGGACCTGAGGAGGTCATCTGGTCTAACTCACCACTCAAAGTAGGATCATCCTTATCTAAATCATCCCAGACAAGTGTCGGTCTAACCTGCTCCTGAAAACTTCCAAAGATGGAAAGTCTACAACCTCTTAATCTGCTTCCACCCTTATAGTGCAAAACCACTTCCTTTTATTCAACCCAAATAGCCTAGCTGCAATTTAAAATTGATACTCCTTATCCTGTCTCCTGCAGCCACAGAGAAGAGTTAATTACCATAAAAATAGTTATCAAATTGCACCTCGGTCTTCTTTTCTCCAGACTAAATAATCTGAGTTCTTCCAACCTTTTCTTAAATTCATGCTTCCTAGACCTCTCAGCATTTTTGTTATTCTCCTCTGGATTCTTTCCAATTTGTTCATGTTTTCCTCTCAGCACAGTGCCCAAAATTAAACCCAGTACTCCAGATGAGGCCTTACCAAGTAGGAGAATCACAAGAATGACTTGCGTGTGATACTCCCCAGAACACATCCAAGTTCCTATTATCTTTTTTTTCTCACAATAATATTATGCTATTGATTCATATTCAGCTTGAAGTCTAGGTCCTCTTCTGCAGTGCTACAACCAAGCCATCTTTTCCTGTTTTGTATGGGTACACTACACTAATATTCTCAATTTTGATTCATCAGAATTAGAGGACAAATGAAAATTCAACCTTGTGTTTTGATATCTGAAGAGGTTCCATGAGGAGCATAATACAAATTAAATAAGCTTGTTTCAAAATGTTGTGAGGCAGAAGGTAATGTTTCAGTTACCACTGATGATGATGATGGTAATAATAATAATAATTTAGTTTCTTGGAGTATTGTTCTATTTTGCATGCAATATGCAGACTACTGAATAGTACGAACAGGCAACTGATCATAAAAACTATTAACGAATACCTGCTCACCCTTTCCTTGGTGTTCCTCCTCATCTCAGCACCTACCTTTCTTAGTGATGCTATTCCATTGCGTGCTGCAGCAAGATTCTTCTGGCTGCTTAACAGCACTGTGAGGTATTGTATGTTTGTGACAATGACTTGAAGCTGTGTTTGCATGCCCAGGCTGAGAGTATAGGTGCTTGGAGTCAGCAAAGTAGACTTAGGTCATGTCAACAAAACATTAGTACATTCCAGAGAGCTTTAACACATCATCGAAGTGTGGAGCCTCACTCATCAAGCAAGGAGTTTTCCTGTATATGAAAGCCTGTAGCTGTTCTTACAGCAGGATGAGTCCTGGATGTAATCTGCAAAAGACATACCAAGTAATTAAGATTTCTTTTGGTGAGGAAGATTGGATAAGACACACAGGTATAGCAACTGAGATGGGAAAAAGGAAGAGGGGTGGGAGGAGGCGGGATGTATTATCTAAAAGGAAAAGCAAGAGTCTGTATGAGCAATATTTCTTTTCTTTTATCCTGTCTGTCAGTTTAGCAGTGCAAATGAAGTAAAACAAATTTGTAGCACTCACTTGCTAAGACCTAGTGTTCCACCACAAGTCCTTAGCTTATATTTGCAGTGCTACAGATCCCAGGGTGGATTTCTATCGAAACACTGCCCAGGCACAGGACTGCTTAGGTAACAGTATCAGAAGAGATCAGGTGCATTAAGCCTAGCATGGCCACTAAAGTAACTTTTAGTAATCAACGAACAGCAGTACTGTGGCAAGGGGTAGGAGCTGGAAGCAAGACATTGCCCAGCCAGGGTGGCGCACAGGGTGGAGCCGTGAGTGGCTTGTTTGGGGGACATGGTAACAGGGGGAGGGTGGCTATCGTCACTGCAAGCAGTCCCAGGCAAGCATGGGGCGGAGGCGTGTGCCCCCCCAGATCTGTGTGTGGGGTGAGGGTGGGCTGCCACTGTGGGCTTGACCTGAGCACCAAGCTTCCTTGCTACAGTACTGACAAACAACGTTGGCCATTTCACAGATAGGGAAACTAAGGTAGATGCAAAATTAATACTGTACCCAACATAATTGAGCAGGTCAGTATTAGCATCAGGCTTAAAATATAACTTCTCTGTCTGTCTATGCTTTGCACAAGCTCATTAAACTAATATGCCTTACAGCCCAGTCATTTGTTTTACAAGAATCAGAGCATGATGATGCTGTAAATGCACTATGTCAGTTAGCGGGTTACACAACCAAGCTGAAGTGTTCTGTATATGTTCTCTCCCAAACTGGATGTGGCATAGCTGCATTTGGACTGAAAGATGGTGCTAACTAATCTGCCCAAGTCCCACACCAATAGCAGATGCTGCTTCTGGTGGGAGAGACAGCAAGAGTAGAGCAGAACAGTGTATTGGAATATTTTGCCCCTTGTAAAATAAATTTTCAATATAGATATGCCCTTAGCTCCCACACATGAAATCCTGGCCTATATGGAGTTAATACCAATTTTGCCATTGATTTCATACCAAATCTATAATGGGGAACAATTACAATTACTTTAAAAGATGTGACAGAAATGTATGTTCTCTCACAGATCATTCATCAATAGAGGCCAGAACAGAACTCAACATTCTGTGATTCTTGAGCCATTGTTTAATGCATCTATGCTACACTGTAAAAAACAGTACCTATTTGTACTGTAATATTTCTAGTTCAGTGAGTTGAACAGCCTCAAGGATTAGGGCCAAGGGCAAAAGGTTTTGCTGAAAATGTTACTTTTCTTATCTACAGTCATCATTACTGGGTTCTTTACAATTCAGGATTTACAGAGAACTTTAAGGGAAACTGTGATTTTTGTGAGCATAATTCCTTGAAAAAGTATAAGACCAGGACCAGGAGTTTTGCATAGAAATTAAGGCAGGTGCAGTGGATGCACCTGCAATCAACACATGTTCATCAAAGGATTTTTTTATTCAAGATTAAGGAACTATCTATCTTGCAAATGTCCCTGACATACTGCCTCTGGTCCCTCTCAAGACTCAGCTGATCTTACAAGCAATGGGTGAGGGACCAATGTGTAGGTTTTATCCCATGGGATGTTTTACATTGAGTTACCTGCAAGAAGTATTTATCTATTCCCTTAGCATCTTGGAGTACAGTTGGGTATCCAGTGTTTAATAATGTGTATTCTGTCAGATGTAGTTGAAATATGACCAATGGAAAATGAAAACTAAAACTCAGTGATACTGTCTTCAGCGCCAGTGGCAAGCTGAAGATCTGCTCCTGATGTCTGACTAAACATATGGTCTTCATTAATGAAATAAATCTATTGAGACCAATAAAAATGGTGTTGAACACCTTGCTCTTCTCACATATCCACCATACGTTTCCTGCACAGAGGTCAGATGGCTTTGGAGATAAATTCTTCTGTATGTCATAGATATAAACTGTCCTGTAAAAGGGAATCACATTTGGCAGGCTTTTTTCTTAAATGTAAAAAACAATATACTATAGAGCTTTGATTGAAAGAAGTTTTTATAGCATCCTTATGAAGAACAAATGTAACCTCATTCTGTAAAAAATCTTAAAGTGTTTAAGAATGTATAATCAGTAGGGACAGATGGCTCAGATATATTGATCCCAAACCCTAAAAATACTCTTTTTGCATGCACTTTGCAAATGTGGCTTATAGAAAACCCCCAGACTGGAACATCTTTGAACTAGCTGTATGACTGGCTCTAAAAATAAACGTATACATTAGGCCCATCTTTGGCTCCTAAATTAAGTCAGTTAAATAACAGATTATTTAATGGTGTAGAAACTGGGAGTAAATAAAATGCCCAAACGTCAAATGAACATACACACACATCAACATATACAATACAGTTTCTGAGAATCAGGATCATGCTAAAATGATTAATTTATTTTGTGTTTTCCCCAACTATGAGCTCTTTCGGTTTGTCCCAAAAGAGAAAATGAAATGCCAAAATACTAGGAGAAAGGTCTGGTATCTCCAGCCTTAGCGGTATCCATTAGTGTGAAAAAAAACCTTGTAAAAAGTAGTTTCCTGTAATGTTTCCAGCCTGATTTCAGGACTCAAGAAGTTGGATATGCCTTGCTTCAGCAAACTCCCCAGATCCTCAAGGATCACTGATTACCACTCTGAACACATACTTCTTTGTGTAGATGTTAATTTTTTTCTTTAAAGTATTACTCTAATATTAATGAAGAGAACATGTTCAAAGTATAATTTTTTTAATTAGTAATGTAAAAGGAATAAAACAGCTCAGTCAGCATATTTCCTACTCTGACCAGAAGGAATTTAATAAAAAAATAGCTTCATTCTTATCCAGTTGTTAATATTTCTCTCCTGTTTTTCATTAGCTAAATATAGCTAAAAGAACATAGTTCTTTTTTATCATCAACATAAGATTGTCACCATTTTCCCTACACACACTCAGTACAGTCAGGATCTTTTACAGTTGAGGATCACTTGAACCATTTTATTCACTGCATAAACACATCATTGGTTTTCTGTAGTGTAAAAAAAACAAGCACACAAACAAACTAATCAACATTGCCTGTGTTTTTCTATCATGATTTTTCCCTCTTTTTGCTAATCTATCTCTATATTTATTTATTTTTAGTAGATCTTTTATTTCCCCCAAGTGGACTTAGTTACGAGAGCCCAACATACTAAGTCATTTTCTAGCAAAATGTGTGCTGACTTTATGGGCTAAAGCATCCAAAGAATTTCACTATGTCTTCCACTAAGATTTTCTTACCTCATTGACTAACCCTGTTGCCACAGCATGGAAGCAAACACTCTTAGTCAACACAAAACAGGATATAGACAGACATAAAAATAGCACTGCACAACAATACTGATATAAGCTGTGATGACATAACTGTTATGTTTGCATGCTTCATGTTTCACTCACGATTAAAATACAATGATTAGGTAACTTGAAATACTTCAGGAGCATGCAGATATAACAATTACATTGCAGTAGCTGACATACACTGCCGAGCAGCAATTCTTCCTCCTCTTTTAAAGCAGTTGCCATCTTGGCCTGGCCCAGGAAGCAATTGACCAGGAAAGAAGGAAGAACCACTGTTTACACATAAAATGAACACTTACCAAAAACACTACTGTGAAAAGCAAAAAATAAGCTTGGGTTAAATGAAATAGAGATTTCACAAGTACCGTTACAGTTACACAACCAAAACATACAATGTAAGAATAAATCCCGAAGCAAAGAATTGAAAAGGTACTATATTAATTGAGAGTTAATATAAACGCTGAAACACAAAGGTACCATTCAAAATAAAGGAGTTGGAAAAGTTTATGGAGAGGATAGGGTGGCAGAGAGGGGATTTCTGTCCCTCTGGTTAGGACGTATGTTGTGTCTACAGTCTCCAGATTGCAGTGCAGAGTGAAAGGTATTTGTTCTTCCCATGCTTCTGGACTTTGCTGGTTTCCACATGGGGCCAGGAAGGAATTTTTTTCCCTTTCATGCTGCTATGTGCATCAGGGGTTGATTTTTTTTCACCTTCCTCAAAAGCACTGGGTGCTAGGTTCAGGCAAAGCATGGGGTGTACTGATGCTCCTGCTGAGACTAAAAAAACCCAGAGGTCCTGGCTAGAGGGTCTTGCGCCTCTGCCCAGGATCAGACCAATCATCAAATTTGGGATCAGGAAGGAATTGTATACAGTGGTCAGATTTGCATAGACTGTAGGGAAAGTGGAGAGAGGGAACAAGGTTGTCTTCCTCTGTAATCAGGGGTGGGGCACAGTCCTTTCCTTTGGATTCCTTGAGCATATTTAATAACTATTTCCTGTCCCTGCAGAGGCAGGGCATTGACAGTACTCTCATCCCCCTACTTCACCTGTGGCAAGTTAATGTGCTTTTGATGTTTTGTGCACAGTGTCTGGCAGTTATATATATGTAGGTCTTTACCAATTCTGTAATTTTTGTTGTAGCTATGTTGGTCTAAGGACATAGGCAGTAGGGGTGTGAGAAGCGGGCCCTATTCGATTTGGATTCGGCCCAAATCAAGGACAGTGATTCAATTCATTGATTTGGATCACTGTCCCTGATTTGATTCGGCCGAATCTGAATCTGAAGATTCAATGCTGATTCAAAGAACCAGTGATTCAGACATAGATACAGATTTAAATGTTTTTTCTACATATCTTGAGGCACCAGGCATGGCTTGTGAATGCTGCAGTGCTAGGGCAGATGGAGCGTCCCACAGGAGTGTGGGGGGCCCTTCCACATGCTCGGCCACGAACCAGGAAGTGGAACGCATGGGGGGGGGGGCCCGACTCACCAATCAGCTGTGGGGGGACCCCGGGTGCCCTGCCCCAGGAGGCACCAGTCACCAAGCCAGGAGGGCACAGGCAGGCCCCCCGCATGCTCCCCAGTGGACCTGGAAGTGAACCAGAAGTGCCGCTAGTGCACTTCCAGGTCTGCTGCCAAGTGCGCTGGGAAGCTCCTCATGCTCCTGTGGGATGCTCCATGTGCCCCAGCATTGCAGCATTCGTGATCCCCTGCTACCTTGAGGTGTATAGAACGAATATTTAAAGCTGTCTATGTCTGAATCTTTCTGAATCTCTCCGAATCGATTTGGAGGGTTCTGATTCTATTTGCAGAGATGAAAGTGTCCTCTGATTCAATTTGGATTCAGCAATTTGGCCACTGAATTGGGCCGAATTTCCACTGAATCAAATCAGGGACCATAGCTTCGCACAGCCCTAATAGGTAGCCAAGGTTCTTTGGTTAGATTTGATACCTTTTATTAGACCAACTGAATAGTTGGAAAAAAAGTTCTAGCCAAGCTTTCAGGCACAGTCACCCTTCTTCAAGCATAGAGAGTCTCTGCTGGTCTGAGACTCCAAAGAATGAGAGAAGCTAAAAGGGTGGTGGCATGTCAGTGAATATGTAAATAGGTAGAAATTAGAAAGACAAAAAGTAAAGCAGGTAAGGGAGGGA
>NW_017729006.1:51158617-51159008 GCF_001723915.1 Gavialis gangeticus | reverse complement strand
GGTGGTGGCATGTCAGTGAATATGTAAATAGGTAGAAATTAGAAAGACAAAAAGTAAAGCAGGTAAGGGAGGGAAAAGAAAGCAGGAGAAAGAAAAGGCCAAAGGAAGACAACAGTGATAGAATACAGGGTAGAAAAGAAGCTGTCTGTGAAAAAGGAAATAGTAGGAGATCAGGAAAACAGGAATGAGAGAAGCTAAACGTGTGACAGGATGTCAGTGAAAACATAAACAAGTAGAAATTAGAAGGGAAAAAATGTAAAACAGGAAAGGGAGGGGGAAGAAAGCAGGGGGGAAGGGCCAAAGGAAAACACTATAGTGATAATAATACAAAGTAAAAAAGAGATCTTTCCAGAACCTCCCATCCTAGCCTTTAAACAAGCACCAAACCTCA
>NW_017729006.1:51144964-51156887 GCF_001723915.1 Gavialis gangeticus | reverse complement strand
TCCTGGATCTTACACCTGCACTTCCAGAAATGTAATATAACTCATCCTGTGCACCAAATGCTCTGATGGAAAATATGTAGGAGACACCAAGCAACAACTGTGTACCGCAATGAGCACACACTGAAAATCTATCAAAGACAAGAACACACAGTTACCTGTGGGTGTATACTTCTCACAGGACAGTGATTCCCTTTCCAATCTCTCAGTTCTAATCTTCAAAGAGAACTTACCAAACACCTTTCATAGATAAGCCTAGAAACTCCACTTCATAAATCTACTGGATACAAAAAATCATGAACTCAATATAGACATTGGATTTATGACACATTACAACCTTCCTGACATCTGATTCACCAGGTACCTGCCTGACCTGACCTCTTACATTCTTCTTTTCCTCCACCTTTTCTTCCCCCCACCCTACATTTCTGCCTTTTGTCTTCCTGATTTCCAACTATTTCCCTTTTCACTGAGATCCTCTTTTTTTATCTTGTATTATTATCACTGCAGTTTTTTCCCCCCTGCTTTCCTCCCCTCCCTTTGGCGTTCCCCCCCCCCCCGCTTTCCTCCCCTCCCTTCCCTTTTTTACTTTTTGTCTTTCTAATTTCTACGTATTTACATTTTAACTGACATACTGCCACACTTTTAGCTTCTCCCGTTCCTTGGGGTCTCAGAACAGCAGAGACTCCCTATGCCTGAAGAAGGGTGACTGCACCTGAAAGCTTGCTAAGAACTCATATCCAACTATTCAGTTGGTCAAATAAAAGGGTGCTCAGTGGTGGCTGTGGCCGCCACATGCAAGTTTCCCCCACCCCATTCCTGAGAGGCGGCAGTGGTGCAGGTGGAGCAGCAGTGGATGGGGGGCATACACAGGGCCAGACACTGGGTGTGGGGGAGTGCACAGGGTGGGATGTGGAGCATCAGGCAGAAGAGGGGAGCAAGGCCGGACCCAGAGTGGTGGGGGGGTGAAGCTGAGGGGTGTAGAGCAGGGCCACACCTGGAGCAGTAGGGTATGACGGGGGAGCAGGGCTGGACCCAGAGTGGCAGGGGGTGGGGCGGAGTGGGTCTGAACTTAGGGGAGGGAAGCAGAGCCAGGCTGGAAGGCAGGGAGTGGGTCTGGGCCCAGAGCAGTGGGGCAGCGGGGCTGGACCTGCAGTGCCAGCAGGAGGGGTGGGAGCAGGCCCGGACCCGGAGTGACAGGGGAGGTGGGGTGCAGGGCCGTACGTGAGGCTCCATCCCTGCCCCCACCATCTTCTTGATAGACAATTTGCTAGTATTTATATATACAATGTAAACTTTATTATATACTGGACATCTTTTTTATTTCAGTATAACCTTGATTTTTCAATTGGTTATTTCCTTGCATTTTTTGGTATGCTTCAAAGGATTTTATAGCTCCCCAGAGTGCTGTGAACCCCAGTTGAGAATCACTGCTCTAAAGCTAATAGATTTTTTTCTTTGTTTTCAGTGAGAGCAAATGAAGCCCACTGATTAATGACCAGCAAACATCTGATGTTTCGGTAAGCATCGTGCTTTTTCTTGTAATTCAAGTAGACACTAGACGGACAAAATTGCTAGTAGCACAGGGAAAATTAGGAAGATACATCCTTCATTATCCCATCCTTGGATAGATTTGGTATATTTTTTATTCTGATTAGATGTATGTGAGGCCAGACTCTCAGTTGGTATAAATAAGTGTAACTTATTTGACTTTAGTAGAGTTTCATCTGCCTACATTAAATCTGTTTATACCAGCTAACACTCTGGTTCAAATTATTTAAAATGCATAAGTAGAAACCTGACAGAGTAAAAGTGCCTTGTGTCCCAAAACTTGACTAAGATCTCTCCCAACTATATCGCTGGTCCAATAAAAGATATCCTCCCCCAAAATCCTTGACTCTTTCATATTTCCTGGATTGCCATGGCTCCAACATCATTCCAACACTGCCATGAGATGTACTGTCATGAATCAAGGATTTATGGGGAGGTTATGGCCCCTTAATAATAAATTCCCATTAACTTCACTAGGTCTAGGGTTTCATCTTTAATCTTTAATACTGTTGGCTATTACATGGATTTTTAAGGCATCTAAAGAAGTAGGCTGTCACCTAAACAAGCTTATGCATCTCCGAGCCAGTTAGGCTCTATGGACCTTGTTAAACATTAATTTTAGGCAGCTCCTGGAACTCTTAACCCCTAAATTGTCCACGCATTAACACCTGAAACTAGTTTTAAGCACTTTTGTTGGCTTCAAGTTATGCCACTCCAGGGGAAATTTATCTCTGATACGTGTTACCCAGCTCATGTTCCATTAATGTGTGACCACTCCCCATGGATGAATGGCCAAGCTGCAGTCCTCCAGCATCCCAGGTGCAACGTCCCCTCCCCCACCTTCTTGTTCTTTGTGGAAAAAATTTCCACTCCCTGAACACTACTGCCCAAGAGGTATTTCTGGCACCAAGAGATAGTTCTCCACCTCCTGCCACTCCAGGGGTGTGACATTCCTACTCCCAGGGGTGCAACAGGGTGAAAATGAACTGAAAAGCACATGCCAGCTAACCAAGTCACAGGGCACAGGTGGGTCTAGGAGTGTGATCTAGGTGGTCTGGGATGAAGGGAATCAGGTAGGGGTCTGGATCAGGTCCCCAAGAGCTGGGTCTTCCTTCCCAGGCCAGGGACAGTAGCTCCCCCCAGAATCCCTTCCCTTACTGCTCCTGCCTCCCAGCCAATCCAGGAAGCATGACCAGCACCTCCCAAACCTCACACCCAATCATAATCCCAATTTATTAAAGCATAAGAGATTCTTTAATTTACTTCCTCTTTATTTCTTTTTAAAATCTTTTTTTTTTAATTCTTTTTATGTTATCCTTCAGTGACTGACTTCCTTCATTGAAAAATATTGTGCAGTAGTGTGTCATAGCATGGACAGTGCTAATACACTACTGTGCAATACTATTAGGCTACCGTGCAGTAGCATCACCTAAAAGACATTCCCTGGTGTATTGTGCAATAACTCCAGTCACTGCATATATATTTAATACTTACTAATACAAGCACTAAACGGTATCTTGTTTGGGTCAGAGCATCTCTTTGGTGCTCCTGCTGCCCCCAGCACTGTTCTAGGTAAGTTAGGGAATGGGGTGGGGGATTAGGGGTGTGAGTGTGAGTGGTGGCAGTGGGGGGGGTAGGGAGGAGCATGGCGGGATGTCCCCAGTGCTGTGGGGGCAAGTGGCTGGAGCAGCCTCAGAGGGACCTGGCCCAGACCAGTGCAGCTTGCTACTCCGGCTTTGCGCCGGAGTGAGTTCCATGGCTCCAGGAGGTGTGCACAGGAGCCGTGCCTCCCAGAGCTGTGTGACCTGCTTCAGAGCAAAGCCAGACTAGTGAGCCACACGGGGCTGGGCCGGGTCCCATGGTGCACCACCTCCCTGCAGGCACAGTGGGGCAGAGGCAGGACTCAGCACGGTAGGAATTCAGGGTTTCCTCTCCTCCCCCCACTCCCAATTCACAGTTCAATTAAGAAGAGAAATATTTAATCTGGCAGTGATAGTTGGAGGTTGTAATTTGCTCCCCAAGCTCTTTTTCTCCTTTATGGACCATCTCTGATGATTCCTTCACCCTTTTCATGAAGGAATCATCTTGACTGGGATAGGTTGGTCAGGGGTGATCCTGCCACGAGCAGGGGTCTGGATTAGATGACCTTGTGAGGTATCTTTGAGCTCTACTTTCCCATGATTTTAAAGGTGTGTTGATCCTGTTATTCCTTGCAAAAGTGCTCCAGCTGGAGATTCCAGCCCACAGAGGAGCAAGAATCCATGAACAGAAAAACACAATTCTTGAGAAGCACTAAACCTTACAATTTTTCCTGAAATATTCATTCTTTTTTAGCCAAAAGAGTTTGGGAAAAAATAGAACTTTTCAGTAAAAATGAGGAAATGTAAGGTGGTGGAATATATAGGTTAGTGGAAAGAAACATGTACATGTTACACCACTTAGGTTCTCTTTAGCCTGACTAAGTGCCTAGATTCATTTACACTCTTCTCTAGATCTGGGAAGAGTGTAAAGGAATCCTTATATAGAGAGTATACGCTATCATCATATTTAACATCTCTCTAGCTTTATATTTTGCATTTTTAAATTAAAACCAAGGTTACTTGCACCTAAACAAAATCTACTCTTTCTTCTTGCTTGTTGAACACTTTAGTTTTATTGAGTTTACAACCATACTTTTATATAAATATGCAGCAATATTTTGTAGTAATGGTCCACATTTACAATACTGTTACAAAGGGGTAAAACTGAATTAGAAATATTTCACAAGTTATCAAATAAACCCCACTGATTTACCTAAATATTCAAGATAAAATGGAACAGTAGGGCAATTCCAAATATGTAATGTATACAAATATTTTAACATGTTTATTAACAAACATTTATTATGGTAAAAATACCAGATATGTTGCCATTATTCTCTGAGTGCCCATTTTTGTGATTTTTAGATAAATGGTGTAAAAACAGTCTTTACCAAGGAAGGCAGTAGCACTAACAGTCAATATTTTAAAGTCTCAGTTAAGGATATATTGGATCTATCTTTTGCCTGCTACTCTGCTTCAAGTTTATGAGCTTTTTAGGGGGCAGATCTTAATCAGAATTTTAGTAATATTTTTAAGTAGAAATAAAACAGAGCCTGTATTTTTTTTCTTTCCATGTACTTTCACTGGCGTTACGTGATATACACCATATAGAAAACTGTTAGTTGCTTCTAAAATACCCCTAAGGGAGAATGAGACAGAAAAACAGTTCAGTCTGCCAACCTGAGGGAAGATGGAGTTCTGGTGGCAACAATGTGGCACTAGGTTTACTATGACCAAGGCTAATTAAAGAAAGGGCCCATCAAAACAATAAACTAAATTCCTTTCAAGTGGCAACATTCTTCTGCACCTGTGGATAGATACTTTCCTCCTTTTTAAAGGAAATAATAAATTTTGGCTTATGAATTCAAGATTTGATAGGCAAAGTCCTGCGTTTCAAGTTGGAAGTATAATCTAGGAGGTGTAACATGCAAATTTCTTTGTAGGAATACTCTCGTGCATGCAGGGGTAGGAGTTCTCTCTTGGAAGCTATTTGATCCTCTGTCAGCCCCTGTGTCTCAAATGTATTTATGCCCATTGATTTCCCAGCTGCTGTCCCCAGTCACCTGTATTGTCCAGAGAAACAAGGAGCACACAGCCCCAGTACCTCTCCTTTTGCATCTTTTCAGATGGTGCCCCCCAAAAAGATGTTGATAAAGAGAAGGCACAAGGCTCCTTAGTGAGATAAGGTAAGACCCTTGACACAGCACAGAGATGGCAGACATCATTCTGCCATGTGCACTCATCAGAAAGCAGCCATGCATTAGCTGCAAGTTGCTTAATTTTATTTCCCAGCCCACTCAAAAGAAGTTAAAAATAAAAGTACAAAGGTAGAACCCAAGTGCAGGTGCTACACTGAATCAGCAGGGGGCAGATTCTATTCCACCTAATTGGTAGGGACCCAATTCATTGTGGCTTCCTCCAGATTTCATGGTCCCAGCACAGCGTGGGGTGCCATTTTTGCAGTGGAGCATGGCAAGCCCCCCACCCTCTGATTAGCCAAGGGGACCTAGGAGCCCTGCCCCTCCCCAGAGATTAACAAATGGCCATCTGTCAATCTCCAGGGACGGACAGGACTTCTGGGGACCCTCAGCCAATCAAAGGAATGAAGGAAGGCCACCACGCTCTGCCATTCATCTGTGGGGAGTGGCCTCACATTAATGGAACATGATCTGGGTAATATGCATTACCCAGTGGTTTAACTTTAATCCACCCAAAGTGTGTTTAAAATTAGTTTCAGGTCTCAATATGTGGGCAATCTAGGGGTTAAGGGTCCCAGGAGCCACCTAAAATTAATATGTAATGGCCTTGTTAGACTGTACACTTGTGAGTTGCACAAATGTTGATCAGTGTCAATACTAGCTTGAGTTTGGAGCAGTCACACTTCAGGCCAGCAGGAGCCTGGAGGATTGAAAGGTAAACATCTCCCCCATCCATTCCAGGCTATCCCCCTGAAGCACACACCCCCAGGGCTCCCCTTCTCCCAAAACTCCTCCCCCCCAGCCCTTGGGGCTCTCCCCTGCTTTCTGCCTCCCCCTACACCTGGGGCATTACTTACTTGTGGCCACCCATGCTGTATGTCCCAGGGAACCTGGCAGGGAAGGGTTAACCTGCCTGCTGGCCTGTTGTAGCTGCTGGGGTGCTGCTCTTCTGGCCCAGAGAGCAGCAGTGGTGGTGGGCAGGCAGGCAGGCAATTTAACAGACAGCATAGACAGCCAGAAGTAAGTGGAAGGAGGGGGTGGGTGAGAGGGCAGTAAAAGGGGATTGGGGGGGAGGAGAAGAGGGCCCAGTCCAAGTCAGTAGGGGAGGGGACAGGTAGGGTGTTTACACAAAGGTGTAACCTAGAGTGAGTAGCCTAGCTGTGAAGCATGGATCAGAAATAATCCTGCCCTGGTGTGGTGTAATTTTGAGCCACATGATGAGTGCTTAAAACTGATTTTAGGTGTTAATGTGCAGACAATCCAAAGGTTAAAAGCTCCAGGAGCTGCCAACAATTGCCATGTAACAAGGCCCTAACACAGCCCTCACTTCCCAGACATGCAAATGAGCTTGACCTCTCTAGGATGTTTCTTTTACTTAGTAGCAGCTATGAGCAGAAGGCTATGGGGATTTTCTGTATGTCTGGGGTTCTTGGGAACCTGTGAACTGCTCTTCTCTGCTCACCAACAGGTGTTAACAATGACCTCTCCACTCTTTTAAGACTTCAGACCACAAGGCTTATATTTGTCTACATTTATCACTTCAGAGT
Source organism: Gavialis gangeticus (assembly GCF_001723915.1). Taxonomy (NCBI): domain Eukaryota; kingdom Metazoa; phylum Chordata; order Crocodylia; family Gavialidae; genus Gavialis; species Gavialis gangeticus. The sequence goes on along the minus strand of NW_017729006.1, from coordinate 51,150,014 downwards.
TCACATTGTAATGTTCAAAGTGTGGGTATGAACACATACATGTGAACAAAAACTACTTGTTGAAAAATTCACCCATGTGGTCCTCTTGAAATCCACTCTCTGATGTAACTGCTATGCCGAAGACAGACAGAAATACTGAAAGAAATATCCCTGTCTATCTCACATTCCTGGGTAGACAACTTTTTCAGCCAGGTTAACTTTCCTGCTCAGACAGCCATCTCCTTCTCTGTAGCATCCATCTCTAGCAAGCGATGTTGATGATCTTTGTATTATTGTAATGAGCAAGAAGCCTAGACACAGACCAGAACCTCATTGCATTAGGGACTGAAACAACACATAGCATAAGCAGCCCTGGTTAGTGCACTGAGAATTGTTATTTACGAAGTAGACTGGCATTTTTTCCTTGCAGCAACTTGTCAGTGTTAAATTGTTGGTTCCAAACTACTGCGTAAGTAAGTTCTGAACTTTAGTCACCAAATAATATATGCAAACCTATAGAACAAAATTTAAGGTTGTTAGGATACAGAATGAGCTCTAACTTTAGAAATATGATACACAATGATGACATAAACAAAAATTCTGTAATATAAGATGGGCTCATCCCTGGAAGTGCCTTTATTTTCCTCATCTTTTTATACCAAACAACGGTAAAAAATAAAAATACAAAAAAGAAAGCAAATTCCAATAACAGATGTACCTAATAAAATACAGGAAGTGAGTGATTAATAATATATGGAGTCTCATTGCATGTTCCTTTTTTGGAAAACATTTGCATTAAACAACCTTCTTGACTTGCCATTCAAAATTAAAAATAAATCTGTCTTCTAAATGTAATATTTACAGAGCGATAGCTTTCCCTTTTTCTCTTAGTGCAAATAGCACAGTACTGTACTCAGTTCTTTCTAGAATTAGTTACCAGACATTCGTTGTTAAGATTCATCATTTGCTGAGTTTAATACTTTTTATTATCATCTGCAGCAAATCATCCATTGGTAACTTTTTTTTCTTTATGTCACTCCAAACCACAGAGGCTTGGTTATGTACACTTCTCTATTCTTTTCATGAATCAAACTAAATAAATTAATAAATAAACATAGTCTAGCACCTGATTATTACCTGCTGGTGGCAGGGGACCTATATCTTTTCTCAGCCATCCTTGACAGTGACAGTGGAGGGCAGAGTGACTGAAAATTCCAGAGGTGTAGATGGGATATTTTTCATTCAATGTTCACATTGAGATATAAATGTGCAGGTAGTTTAATTATAACATTGCTCACTTTTCTCATGTATAGAAAATTTAATGGGAGTAGAGTTATCCTTTGGTCTCCCGAAAGAACATGGGAAAAAACACAAATAAAACTAGACTGCATACCTATCTTGATGAATGTAAGAAAATGTAACAAGAAAAAATGACATATGCTAGACAGTTCTATTGAAAGTGGTTGTAGATCTTCAAGAACCTGGGGTAGTCCATGTGCTGTTTAATTAAACAATCAAATCACAGAGCCAGAAATCCAAAGGATGCCTTCTCGTTCTTATAGGAACGCACATGGTTGCAGCCACACATTGCTGTGACTCAGCTTCCTGTTAGCACACTCTTATACAAAAGTGGCAATATTTACTTCAAAAACAAAGGTTGCTTATCCAGTGGCTTAATATCATTTAGTTTCCTAACTCAGATCTACCCTTACAAAAAACCTCAGCATCCCGGGATTTTCACTACATCAGAAAGACCTATGGTTTCTGAACACCACATCTTGTTGGGTTAGATTTTCACTCCCACCCATTTGATTCTCTTCCACCTTCAGTGGCTGGCCCCTATTGCTGATTTATTTTTTCAGGTTTTCCCACTTACTGTTTTACTATGTACCTCTTTCATCTTAAAAAAGTTCTCTTTGTTTAACCTTTGGGATTCATTGCTTGCAAGTGGAAAAGTATTGCTGTTCGTAAACCCCCAGACAATATTAGTTAAGTTTATGAGGTTCCTGGGTGAGGGTTTGAGCAGTGCTGTTTACGTTTTTTGAACACAGCCCTCTCTGCCACCATATAGCCCTTGGCAGAAGGGTTATATAAATGGTAGGGTTTGAAAAATGTGTGACCATGTGTTTATCTGCATAACTGAGCACACGCAGTTGAAGGGCTGATTTAGGTGGCTGTACAGATATTTGTCCTGAGTTTTTTGATTGCTCTCTAGAGGTAGTTCTCATTAAAGCACTTAGCACTGGAATGCCAGTAGGACTACACTACCCATAATTCTTCAGAAGGTGGTAGGTGACTATATTTGTCTAATTTTTAACAGAAAACATTGCGGCTTCTGGCTTTACTGAAAAAATTCTCATCTGTTTGCAATATATCATGCTCAGTTTGTCAAGTCTGTAGTGAAATATTAAGTGCTGTGGATGAACAGTGAAGGGAAAATAATCCAAAACATAAGTAAAAATGGGATGTTAAAAATGCCTGATTGGAAGATGTGCTGGCTCATTCCTCCATAAATGCCTAAGGCAGAGATATTCCAATTTGAGCAAGAGAAAATGATAGGATTATAGTGAATAAACAATTATGATTAGTCACTCCTTGATTATAGTACTAATCTACATGGAAAGAATTAATACATGATGTGTTCCTTTGAAACATTTCTAAGGCAGTGGGGAGTGGTAAATATATTTTAGAAATATAACGATATACATAATGCCTCTCCTCCTTTTTTGTTTGAGCGATGTATTTGGGTATGTATGCAGCCTAAGCCATGGTAGTCTTTGAGGAAACAAAAACATATGGTTAGCTATGTTGTCAATTATTTTGCCTAATCTAAGATGCAGAAGCAAACTACTTGACTCACCCTGTATGAATACATTTTTTCAAGATTATGTGGCTATAGGTATAAACAAAACCCTTTAGTACGAGGAAGACAGAAATGTGAACCTCAAAAGGTTGAGTGCTGTTTTCTTATCAGAATATACTCATTAAAAAAAGAGTGGAAGGGAAAACAAGGGAAGTTTTTTTGTTTGTCTGTGCCACAGAGAAGGCAAGATGGCTCAGTGCTAGATAATTTTGTCAGTGTCATCCAAATAATAATTTATCTGAAAACCCTTCGTATCTATTTCTGAAGCAGCATAAATATTTCTCTCAGATGACTCTTATTGATAGAGTATTGTATGTTTTACATACCATGCAGCCATTTAAAAAGTACTTTTTAAAGTTATTTTCATTTATTGGTGATGTTTCTTTTGAGTTTGCTCTTTCACATGTCACATGTCTTGCTGAAGCCTCATCAGTGATCTCTGAGGCAAGCAATTCTCCTTGTCAGCTTACCTCTGTCATGCAAGGAAAATGAACATGGGGAAACTGAGCTTACGTAAGGCTCAACTCTGGTTTAAAAACAAATCTGGCAGAGTTAGATTATATTTTATATCCTTTTCTCTTCTGCAACATATTCCTGTTTTCAGCTTCAAAAATGAACATTTATTGTTCAAATTTTTTGTTTCAAACCAGAAATTAAACAGTACAAATCCTCTTGGATTATACCCCATTCTCAGATATTGATTTATAATTTTGTTTCAAATGCATATATAACACTTTGATTCTTTTTACTCAACAGGAGAGTGATAGGATATGGCTTTTGCATGAATAATCTGTTGCTTGAGAGCTGAAGATTCGACTAGCTAAGAGGAAGTACTAAAGATGTATGGAGAGTTCTAAGTGGGACAAAATGCTCAATTTCAAAATGTTCCTGGAGAACCATGAAGATTAATGGTTGCAAACAGGAGGATGGACCAAACATTCAGAAATGAGGCATGATGCATTAGAAGTTAGACCTGCCAACTCTTAGACTAACTCAGATTCTCCAGAGTCTGGTTCTCCAGATTCTCAGACTCCTTAACATACTCTCTACCTTATGAAAGACAATCTAAAAGCTTCTTGGAGAACAATCAGGGTGCATCTACACATGCTGATTTAAGGCGCATTAGCCATTTTTAAGACACATTAAGGGCACAAGTCTACATGTATGCACCCTTAGTGTGCCTTAAAAACGGCAATTTCAAGCTATTTGCACCTAAATTTGATACCTACAAATTTAGGCGTAAAAAGCTGAAGTGCCTTAACGCACATGTAGATGCACTAAGGTGCATCAGTGCTGTATATGTTGACTGATTTGAGACTAACTTTAGTCCCAAGTCAGTCTACACACCATATTAATGCACCTTAGCATGTGCATGTATAGACATGAGCCTAAATCACCTTAAAGTGCACTTCGCAAATGTGCATTAAGTTTAGGCGCATGGAAAAGGACATGTAGAGGCACCCTTATAATCCTAGTTTTCCTAAGAACTAAATGGACCATCTCTAACATCAAGAAATATCCTGGTTCTTAGGGGACACACAGCTTTCTGCAATATGATGTGCCAGCACTTAGAGCTCTAGACAGATATACTGGGTGCTTCTACACAAGATGCTAAATATGTAGCAGACTAGTTGTGCATTAGTGCATCACTACTGTGCATTAGTGCATCACGGTGAAAGCTGCGCTATTGCTCTAATATGCAGTAGAATTAGTTTACTGCACAGTAGCGTCACTTAAAAAGTATGTGCCGGTGCTACTGTGCAGTAGCACCAGTTATTGTATAGTTAGTGCCCAGTAATCACAGCACATTAATGTACATGTAAACATGCCCACTGAAACTCTAATGTTTTCACTGGACTTGAAGAGAGAGCTTGGGAATATGCAAGTGACCAGATTCTATTAGGCAAATAGAAGTGTAAGGTGCCCAAGTGTGATTCTTTTCCATCCTGCTCAAGGCCCTGAAAACAGTTAACACAAAGGTTGATAGATTCTCCTCCTCATTGTTCCTTTTTTGTGACTCAGTCTTAATGTTCAGCTGATAGCTTGCTAAAAAAGATGAATTAATAGATTTCTAGGACTTGAATGGGGTGGAATAGAATTGTACTTGGGCACCTAAGTCCATTTAAACCCCCACTATGTGGAATACAGAGTGTTAGGTAACTTGACTAGTCTGTGTCACTACATTTCAAATCTTGCCAGAGATTTGTT
>NW_017729006.1:51129976-51139964 GCF_001723915.1 Gavialis gangeticus | reverse complement strand
TAGGGTTTGGGGGGGTTAGTATTTTCCAGTTATACTAATATTAAATTTAATGTTTATGATCTCCTTGTCTTCTCTGCTACCTATAAAAAGAAAATTTGCTTATATTTATGAAATAATGGATTATAAGTGAAATGTAAAGGTGTGTCTAAACTGTTGCATGCTTCTTCAGATTTCACTTCTGATAATTTTGAGAATTCTCCACCATCAGTGTCTGGCTTCTGTATACTCCTTGTGTAAGTAATTCTTTTTCTTTAATTTTATACAAATTGTTTCAGCTCTTTTGATTTTTTTTACATATTGAATTGTAAAATATGCACAAACATAGGCCCCACTTTGAACTCTTGGAAGTCATTGAATAAAAAAAAAAAACCTGTCTTCTCCATGTACTCATTTCTATTTTCTTTTTAAATTAAAGAAATAAAAACTCCACTAAACAGAGTATCCAATAGCAAAGTAATGGTAATAATAAAAACTCCTTAACAGACCGGAATCTAAAATATTAGCTTAAGAGACAGAATTCCTGAACTGTTGAAATGCTGGCACTTCAGTGCCACTTGGGGAAGTACAGGAGGTATATTTTGCCTCACAACCCCATTATGTTAGGCAGACTGAAACAGTAGAGAAGTTTACACTATATTAAAGTAGCTAATATAGAATGACTGGCCTATACATAAATCACATGCTTTATTAATTAGATTCTATTCCATGTTACTATTTGGTCAGTCATAACTACTACTTAGACAAGATAAAGACCAGGAGGACATGATCATGTTGGAAAGTGCACTAAAAAAAATCTACACTCAGTTTCCTTTGCTCTTTCTTTCTCTTTTTCTTTCCTTCACATTCCTCTAAAATGTTAATGTGATAATTTCACCAGCCCCATTTCCTAATCAGTAAAGAGTACCCTGAGACAGAGCTGCAGAGTTTGTCTGGTCTAAACAGTTTGCATAGCCTGAACTCCGCAGTCACACTGGGACTTTGCAGTATTGGATTTGTTCGTTTATTTTGGCTCTGATTTGATGATCACTGAATTCTGCCTTCTTAGATTTTACAGTGGTGGTTTTTGTATAGGAGTCACTGTGACCCCAGTGGAATTTTATATCCTTACAGTCAAAGTAAAAAAACCTCTGGCTTAAATAGGTGAGCTGTGACTGGTAGAGGGATGCAGATAGAGTTTTAGATCCCTCAGGTCTTGCAAATAGAACCTTTCCCCCTCCTTCCCTCTGCAAAAGGCCATGTCATGCTGCCTGTTTTGTTTCAGAAATAGATGGGACACTCTGGCCCTCCTGTATGAACGGGGAATACGAGAAGGGGAAAAAGTGGCTGGATTAGATTTGGGCTGAGTAAATGTTGATCTTTCCTCACCTGCTCTTGACAAGTCTTCACCTCACTGAAACTTTTTTATTAAATTTTAATCAAAAGCACAGAAAAGATTGTTGATGGTAGGAATGTCTAACCTTGCTGTAAGTCTCCTTGCCAAGCCAATCATACAGATGTTAACAACATTTCAATAAAGACATCCAGTTTAATGTTGGAAATACTTTATTTTATATTCTAAGTATACTAAATATTCTCATGTAATTCAAATGGAGTGAGAGAATTCAACAACTAGTGGGTACACACCTATATAGGCAAAATGCATAAGACTTCAGAAATAGTTTGGCTTTAACTTTAGTTCAGAATTTTGTTCCTGGATCTGCTTTTTTCTGGTAGCATCGTATATCTGATTTAATATGAATAATTTTATGATAATTTCCACAGCTTAGCTGAAAGTGCTGGTATATTTTGGCTCTTGGTGCATTATTTTTTTTTCATTCCTTTCATTTTTGTCTAATGCATATCTTTCATGAGGCAGCCTTCAGTCACAAACACAGAAGACATGCTCTGCCCATGACATGCCTTTCTTTTAGAAGTCATCTTCAAGCCAGGAGATCCCTTAGTGAGATGTGCCCCTAAAACACATTAAGGCTAAGTATAGATGTTCAAAAAGTCCCTGGCAGAAACTGTCTAACTATTGTGCTTTACTTAAAGTGCTATAAGTTAGAGCACGAGCAAACTGAACAGATGTTCACTGTTTGGTGGGGGGGCAGGGTTTGGACTCTACCCACACTGGCCACCAGGAGTGCTCCTGCACACCATGCAGGAGGCTGTTGGAGTGGCTGCTCTTCTCAGCCTACCCCCCACCAGCTGGCAACTGTCAGGGTGGGGGAGAGACCCTGGACTCCTTCTTCCACCTCCCCCCCTGGTTGGGCAGGCCTCCCAGCTAGCCCAGGGGAGCTTCAGGGGAAAGGAGTCTGTGCTCTGTTTACCTGCAGCAGCCCCAGCCCCAGCCCCTCTGTGTGCCACTTCCTAATCAGGAGGGCTGAGAGAGAAGTGTTCTGGCCTCTTTGTACCCATAGTAGCTCTGGCCCCAACATTCACTGCAGCCTGCCAGCGGGCTGTGCAGGAAAGTTTTGTGGGTTCTTTGTCCCTCCAGCCCCCCTGGCCAGGCTGTGGCATGCTGTGGGGTCAGGATCGCTCCAACAACAGATCCCTTCCCCCTCCCTTCTGCATAGCAGGCCTTATCCCCCCTCCCTCCTGAACCACAGAGCCCTTCCACCAACCACTTCCTCCCTCCTCCCTGACCCACAGAGCCTTTCCACCAACCACCCTACCCATCACCAATAAAGCACTCTCTTCCTCATGCAGACTATGTACAGTGTGCTCTGTGTGCTCTCTCAGGGTGGGGGTGCCTAGAGGGCAGCACCTGGGACAGGTGTCCAGCATACCAGCCTCTGGCTGCACCAGTGTGGATGTGCACACCACAGCTTCAGCGCTTTATACCAGGGCAAGCCCATAGTGTCCTGCAATGGCTGCCACTGCCTGGAGGGATACCTGTGCCTGTGCTGCACATCTCTTCCCCCCACCCCCCACCCCCTGCAGCCAAGAGCAACATTGCTGCTGGCATCAAAATATTTCTCCTCATGTGAGAAGCCCATACCTGCCCAGCTGAGGGGGCACAGCTGCTGCTTAATAACATTTTGCACTCTCCTACCTCCCTGCATGCTGTAGTGGGGAACTGCAAGGGCCAGGGGGAGCATGGCCAGGCTGGGTGGGAAGCAGAGGAGGGAGGGAGGGCCTTCCCCCCTAGTGCATGGCTTACCATGTCAGTGAGGCAGGCATGGTGAGGGTGGTGACAGCTGGTGGTGCCATGGCCAGGCTGGCCTCCTGAGTGGGGCTGTGCACCCAGATCTGGTGAGGCAGGTGCTGGCCTGAGCTGCCAGAGCAGCTGGACTAAGCCAGATGTGGGGACCATGATGGGACAGACTCCTGGTGCCCTGAGGGGCCCTCCCCTGCTGAAATCTCATTGCTGCTACCAGGCAGTAGTGGAGATTTAGGCAGGCCACCCATGCTGGTGTACTGTGTGGCTCCAGCCAGGGAGCTGGGGTGCAAAGATCTGGTCCAGCTGCCACATAAAGAACATGGATTTATGGGTAGCCCCCAACCAGCAGCTGCGGTTGGTGACTGTGAACCACTGTGTCTGCAAGGCCTTAAGCTTTATGCAGCACTGGTGCACTCACCAGTCATGCCTATGTTTCTACATGTGGCCTGACAGGGCATTGGATCACCTACTCCAGTTGAACTGGCTAAGGACCTTGGACTCACCCCACAGTGCCACAAGGTCCACAGTCTCCTCCTGGGACTAGTTCTGCCCCCAAGAGGTGGTGTGTGGCATCAGGGATGATGTCAGCATAGTTTCTTCAATGGCCCTCAGGGGCTGTGAGACAGTCCAGGTGCGGCAGGTCCTGGGCAGGTGCCTGCAGCACCCACCACAGAGGCATGGTGCAGAACAGGCAAGCAAGTGATAGGGCTGTGCCAGAAGCCAGTGTCTGGACAGGCTACTGAGGCTGACCAGGGGCCACTGGTATGGAACCTGGTGGCTTGAGACTGGCTGCAGGTTGCCCAGGGCCCCAGAGTCACCACAGCATTTTAAGGGCCAGGGGCTGGGCCTGGGGCAAGCAGAGAGTCACCTTAGCACAAGGGCTGGAGGAGCTCCAAGCCCTGTGGCCCTGGGGCTAGCTTGTGAGTGACCCCCTGGTAGTGGGGCTGGCCGGGAGGAAATTTGCTCCCAGTTGGCATCTACATGTGCACTAATGCACAGTAACTACTCCATGGTTAATATGCTACTGGCATTTGCAGGCTGCAAATTAACCGTGTAGTAGACTGACTGCACAGTAAGCATCGGCACTTGTAGATGGTGATGCTTTACTGCACAGTCAACTAATCTACTAAACAGTACAGTGTCCAGTGTAGACATGTCCACAGGAATTGTATTTTAATTTCACTTTCATTTTAATTAATTTCACTTTGCAGTGAATTTTTACAATATCCTGACTTCGCTGCACAACTGGAACACAAGGTTATAACAAACTAAAGAGAGTAGATAAACTTTTTGGACAATACCTTGCACCATTAGATTAATAGGCACAGATGTGTCCAGGTGTTAAGGCAGCTTTACTCTTCTTTTTCATCAAAAATGTGGAAAGGTTGCATATCCAATACAGTAGGTGATAAGACAGGTAAAGAAGCAACTATTTAAACATTGATGATTAAGGAGATGGCACAGATTGAAGGTGACCTGTAGAGGGACTTTGGCTCATTCACGTTTTTCTCTTTATTTATTATCTTCAGAGAAGATCTGAAAGTTTTTATAGAACATCTGGAATGGGGCAAGGAAGGGGGTTGGTTTTATTTATTTGCCTATTTTTTAAGCCTTATTGTATTTTATTTCAGAAATATCAAGAATGTTAAGACTGATTTTAACACTCCTGATGTTCACTCTAAACCTGTTTTGCAGCAACTTCAAGCCATTGGTCTACATCTTAATCTCTGCAGAAAAAGAGAAAAACTGTTTTCCCTCTTCTTTATGGCAGCTCTTCAGGTATTTGAAGACTGCTATCATGTCCCCCCTTAAGTACCTTTCCTGCAAGCTGAACGTGCCTAGCTCCTTCAGCTTCTCCTTGTATGATTTACCTTCTGAGCACTGTCATTTTTGTCATCCACATCTGGACCATCTTGAACTTCTCCACATCCTATTTAAGATATAGAACTCAAAACTGCACACGATACTCTATGTGAGGCCTAACCAGTGTCAACTGGAGAGGCACTATCACCTTCCGTGTCTTGCACCTAATGCTTTTATTCATGCATGCCAAAACCACATTCGCCTTTTGTGCGGTTGCATCTCACGTCAGACTCATATTGAGTCTGTGATCTATCAAGACTCCAGGATCCTTCTTTGTAGTTTTGCCATCCATCTAGGTGTCACCCATTTTGTATTTGTATTTTTGATTATTCTTTCCAATGTGTAGCTCCTTACATTTATCATCATTGAACTTCATCCTGTTAGCTACAGCCCAGTTTTCTAATCTGTTGAGATCCTTTTGAATTGTGCTTCCATCCTCCAATGTGTTCACAATCCCTCCCAGTTTGGTGTCATCTGCAAACTTGTTTAATCTGAACTCTGACACCCTAATCAGAAGTATATATGAGGACAGTATACCTTTAATATGCATAATCTAGAATGTTAACTAGTCACTGAGGTTAAATGGATGTCATCAGTAAGTGAAAAGCCAAAAAGTATTAAACCATGTGCCTAAAAAACATTTCCCTTCTGACTTGCTCAACTCTGATGATCTTGTTTCTTGTGTTGTTATCACAAGTTCTCCAGCCACCTTAGATTTTCCAGGGTAGACAGGGCCTGTGTTTGTACTGCTACAGGAAATGTGTGCGTTTGTGTCAGTGCATGTGTGTGTATGTGTAGAGAAAGAGAGAAAAGGCTGGTTTTGCCTTCTATATACATCACTAAAAAGTAAGACAAGGATTAAGCCCAATATAACATTATGGAAACAACACATAGTTGTAACAGATAACATAGACAATTAAACCAGAACTTATCAGAAAGTCCTGTACAGTATAAATACATAAAACCAGAAAAAAACTAAAAATATTTTTTCTGTACATTACGCCATTACAGGAGATCATCTTAAGCTTATATTGTGCATTAAAAAACACTGTACTTGAGGCATCCATCTTAAAAACATTAACCACTGCATTTTGGTCTGCATCAACAGGCGCATTAGGTGTAAGACAAGGAAAGACTGGGGTGTTCCAATGCTCCTGCTAGGACTAAAAATCTTTGGGTTTTGCTCCTCCACTCCTCAAGGTCAGACTAATTGCCACATTTGCCATCAGAAAGGAGTTTTACCCCATTGTCATATTGGCATGGACTGTAGTGGTTTTTGCTTTCTTTTGCAATAGGAGGGGTGGGCGGAGACAGTGTAGGGCATGATGGTCCTTTTCCTCGGATCTCTTGGTTATCCTCGTCGGGTATACTTCAGATTAACACGACAAACGTTTTAATTGACTTTATAGGAAACATAAGCCTTTAAAAATGGAGTCACCGGTTTAGCTGGTTTGAACTGGTGCAGCTCCATTGATGTCAAATGAGCTATGATCCCCAATCCCAGGATCTGGCCCATTATACTAAAAGAAGCAATATGCTTAGTCTGCCTGTGCAGATCTCTCTACTCACCCTCTTATATTCAACCTCTAGGTGCAAATCCTTCCACATGGAACATGCTGAAGGAATTAGGGCCAAAGAGATTAAAATAATTTGATATCATGGTGATGGACATCTTTTAACAGCCTAAACAGATGATAGGGAGAGAAGCAGGCAAGCAGATAAAGAGACAGAGTTCAGAGTTTCTCTATGTTGGAAAAACTACTAAGGGTTTAATTTAATTAATAAAGAGAAGACTTGTAAAAAACTGAGCTTCCATCTGCAGTCTGAGTAGTGCTAACTTGGCCTTTCTTTGCCATCACGATGACCAGACTGCATTTCCAAGGCCTAGGACATCCACTTGTATAAGCCAAAAATGTATGAAATAAAAAAGCTCTTTTTTTTCCCCTCAGAATGATAACTGAGCCCAGAGGTGACCCTTATGCACAATTGCAGGTATTCAGGTCTTAAAAAGGCAGCAAATTCACATGTAACTAAATCTTCTCATTTCAACAGTAGGGCAGCCTGTCAGCTCCCTCATCTGTCAGCACCTGTTCAGGCCACTAAATGAAGACAGCAGTGCTTACTAGCAGTATCTATTTGCTGCAGGATATGCACTGAGGTAAAGCACAACAAGGAGTTTCAAGTGAGGACCAAAACCAGTCAGTCATTTTCTCCGGTCAATGATAAGAAAAGCAACATAAAAGAGATACTTGTTTGTCCCAGAGGTAGTATCAGTAGCAAACTGTCACCAAATAAAAATAGTTAAAACCCCCAATGATTGTACTAATTCAATACAAACAAGCCAGGTTCAAGTTCCAGCTAACTTGGCATTTACTTCTGCTGGCCTAAGTAGAAAAGGGGAAGATGTGTTATTTGTTCAGAAGTGAAGTCAATTTATGTGCATCTTGCTTTGGCTGAAAAAAAGAAATGTCAAACAAAATATATGGTTAAGAGTCTCAGACAATGAAGCAGTTGGTGTCCACTTTACTTCCTGGCAGCTGCTTTCTTTTAACAGCGTGTCATACACCAGAAAGTTACAGGGAGTGTATCTGGTCTTTTTTTATTTCATAATGTGGAAGTGCAATTCACAGTTGAGGCCCTTCTCATTTTTAGTGGCAATGTAACTGTAATTCTCCATTGACTGGATTGTGGCCTGCCACTGAGACAGAGCAGGTCTGACCCATTGCACAGGGAGCTTGGGGAAGAATTATGCCTCAGGAAGTCTCAGGAATACTGGGAATGCAAGGAGACTATGCTCGCTGCATAGCTTTATTTCATAGTGTGGCTAATAAATGCAGATGGAACAGGACCATGGCCTTGTCCCCTCTCATACTTTCCCATTCCTCTTGAGGCAATGCACAACCCTGGGTTTGTGCGTTCCACAAAGTGCAGTGGCTGCAGTTATAAGAGACACTTAAATATCTGAATATAGTGCTTCCATTTTGTTTCTTGCTCACCTTTTAAGAGCCTGACTTTCCACTGTCCAGCACCATATGTAACACCAATGTAAAGTGAGTGCAAATACTATATAAAACCCTTCCACTCTGATTTGGGAGCATTTTTCACCCATTTTGCATAGGTGTATGTGATTGCATGTGTATGCCACAAGGCAGAGGAGAATTAAGATAAATGGCCAGGTACAGACAATACACTTATTGCACAGTGAGTGCACAGAAAGTGCTCTACACCAGTAACCAAACAGCTGATCAGGGCACATAGAGTGCTGTAAAAATGGCGGATCCTGCTCTAAGATAACCCTAGATGGTTGTAGTATCAGTTTTCAGCGCTGTAGGTTAGAGTGCTATAATGAAAATCTGTGGCAGAATCCATCACAATCCATATGAGTTTGCATTCCACTAGCAACCCATGGGGCTTTGTGGCATTTGTTCATGCTCCTCCCCTCTTCCCCCCCTTTACAGGGTGATGCTGTAGCCTCAGCCAGAGTTTTTCTGGTCTGCCCACACACTGGGCCAACTCTGCTCCCAGCCTGTCATTGACAAGAATGAGTAAAGCCTCTGTCCCCAAGCCCACTCATGTCCTCCCTCTGGTTGGCATGGGTGCAGCTGAGCAAGTTTAAATGTGGTTCAGCTCCTATTTTAGACTTAAACTATGGCCACTTCTGCTCACAGTTAACCTGTCTTAAGAACTGATTCATCTGCACTGGTGTCTGGCAATGGGCAAGTTCCCTAATGAACGTGAGGCTTTTGACATAAAATTATGTTAAACTCCTGGCTATTTAACATAGTTCAGAATGGCATCAAGATAAGTTTGGTGATGAAAATGCCCTCTAACCCAGCCTCTACCAAGGCACTTAATAGTTCTGTTACACTGTCAAAATGAATTGTGCTTTTCAAATTCTGTTACAGAGTCCCTGGTAGAGACAAGAACCCCAACTCCTATTACTATAAAATTATACTTGAATGTACCCAAAATGTACAGTAGCACACTTGCACATACTAATATGTAGCATCACTATTTCCCAAGTTGTCTAGGGAAATCAAATATATGTGTAAAATGTAGACCATGAGAAGCACTTACACTGCTTATGCTCAGTATAGCATTGGTGATGCATAGGGGGTACACACAGGTGCACGTGCACCCCCTGAAATTGGCCGTGCACTCCCTGGAAATGCCAGCCATGAAACCAGAAGTGCCAGGGGAAGTGCACTTCTGGTTTCACCGCTGGTGATTTTGGGCTTGGTGATTGGCCTCTGGAGGATTCCCCCCCCCCCAAGTCAGTGATTGGCTGCTCGGGGACCCCCCCTCCCAGTCAGTGATCTGGTGCCCCCCCAGACTCAGGAGGCACCAGTCACCCATGCAGTACAGGATGCAGGATCAGAAACTCATGAGTTCAGCTCACAAACATGATGTCCCAGAAATCTTGTATCCTTGGTACATTCATTCATAAATCATCCTTAGCTCAACCTAAATCACCTTTGTTGTACACAAGGCACATGTGACAGATTCCTGCATTCGTTTAGAATTCAGATCACAGACAGCTATGAGTTGCATCCTGATGGGAGGGGTGGGGGGATATGCGGTCTGTCCATGCACCAGACCCAGCGATGAGCCACCCTCATATCTGGTCTGCACCTTCCTTGCCCCAATCCCATCATGAATCATGCCATGGACCTGACACAGAACCCTTGAGAAGCCAATGATGAAATCAGGATCCCAGGAGCATAGCGCCCACTCTTCATCACCCTAGGGAACAAGAGATGTACAAGAGGCAGACATCATCCTCATGGCTGCTTGAAAGTCTGTGGTCCAGTCATGCCTCAGATGCCTTTATTCTGTTTGTGTATAAGTATGCACCCTAAATGCCTGGGTTTGTGTGCATATGTGTGTGTGTGTGTTTTGGATGCCCGAGATCTCTGTGCATGTGCATGTGTGCATGCCCCAGACACTTGGGTTTGTGTGTGTGGGGGGGGTGTGCATGTGCCC
>NW_017729006.1:51115670-51124976 GCF_001723915.1 Gavialis gangeticus | reverse complement strand
CCCTAGGGAACAAGAGATGTACAAGAGGCAGACATCATCCTCATGGCTGCTTGAAAGTCTGTGGTCCAGTCATGCCTCAGATGCCTTTATTCTGTTTGTGTATAAGTATGCACCCTAAATGCCTGGGTTTGTGTGCATATGTGTGTGTGTGTGTTTTGGATGCCCGAGATCTCTGTGCATGTGCATGTGTGCATGCCCCAGACACTTGGGTTTGTGTGGGGGGGGGGGGGGTGCATGTGCCCCAGACACTTAGTTTCTCTCTGTGTGGGATGTGCATACACACACACATACACACACAGACAACCCAGGCACATAGTGGACACATACACACAGAACCCAGACATCCAGGACACATACACAGAACCCAGGCATCTGGGACACACACGCACATGTATATGTACACACATGCACACAGAACTTGGTATCCAATACACATACACACTTGGCAGACATAGGGTGAGGTAGGTGGCCATGAGCGGGACAGCTGGCTGGTGGCTCATGGCCATGAGAGCACATGCCATAGTAAGCAGCTGCCACATCAGGTCCAGATGGGCAGCCATCCTATCCCACAGCCTCCAGTGAAACTCACACAGGGTGACCAGCAGGACCTGTTAGGTCTCCCTGCTTGCTTGGGTGTGTAGGCCAGGAAACAAAGACACATGCAAGTCATGATGGCAGGGGTTAGGGGCATGGTGGCCCATGCTCAGCAGCCAATCAGGGGTGGCGTAGCCTTTCAGCTCTGGTTAGGAGTCTTCAGCAGCCAGGAGAGCCCACAGGGCATGCTAGAAGGTGCAAGAACCCCCCAACCTACTGGGCTTGGCCTCTGCAGGCAGACTCAGAGCCCTGCCTCACCAAAGGGCTAACATCTGTTCTGTTTGCTCCTGACTTAACCTTGGGCACTTAGAGTAAAGCTCAAGTTAGAGCACTTCCACCTCAGGCTTATTGAATGCATGTTCTTAGCCAGTGTCTTGAAATCAACTACTCTCCAATACTATATAGCAGGATTGGTTCAATTTAATCTGATCTGTAAAAAGAAGGGATTTAAGAAGGATCAGTCTTCTGCAAATTGCAATTATTTCTAAACCTGCATGTGTACACAGACACACCTGCCAACATAGTCCCATTTTTACCACACACACAAACACACACACACATATATACTTGATTGTAGGTAGATATGTACATATATATGCATGTGTGTGTGCATGTGCAGGCATGCATGTTTGTGGCGTGTGTAGGTAGGTGTGTGATTTCATCCTGTTTGGATTTAAATTGCAATCACTGACATTAATTAATAGAAAAATATCTCTGCCTACAGTCAATTTCCTTGCGCTGTTTGCAATCTAATCCAAACTGAATGAAACACTGAATGTAGTTTGTGATCTCATAATCCTTTCTAGAGTATTTAGTGTGATGTCACATGAAATGCATAGTAGCTTCATATATTGAATAAACATCAGAAGAAGACTGATGCTTGAAAATTACGCTAGTTTTATACACATGTATATTCAGAATTACTTTCAAGATGGAGGAACAAGCAGAAAAGATATCATTATCCATGAGTGAAAATAATCTTAAATATTTGAGTATTTTTCACAGATTTTCAAAATAATTGTTTTATATGTCAATTGTTATTAAAAATTAATAAGAACATTTTTAGCTTTCTTGCATTAAAATTCCTCTTTTTTAAGAGCATTGTTGGCATTGATACTTATTATATGGTGGAAGACTAAACACACTTTGATGAAAAAATGTGTGGAATAGCTGTAGGAAACTTTTAAAAAGAAAAAATATTTTTTATTCAAAGATCTCTTTTTTTCTTACTCTCTCTCATAGTCTCTGAAACATTTAAGGAGGAAAAATCTTTTAGACAGATGTCTTCAGTATTGCTGCTCTATTGATCACTTTCCTTGCACTTTCATGTTTTCCTGTCAGTCTCTGATGTCATCAACTTACCTTACACACTTCTCTCTCTGCTCCTTCCTGGACCTTAACAACAAAAGATATTCAGAAAGAGATAATAGGATAGCGATTTCATTCAGCTTCCACATATAATTTCTGCAGCTCCTTTGGATTTAGTATCCAATACTAGCCCTCTTGAGACAACCTAGAAAATGAGTCCTTTTTGTTTACAATTTGCTGCTCTTGCCATCTTGAATATAGATGTGGCCTGTTGTGCTAATCTTTTCAAACTGCAGCACCCAGATTACTTAGGATCCGTGAGCTCTATTGTCTGCAACATGAACAGGAAAAAGTGAGGTTGCCTCATGTGCCTCAATTTTGAGCTGCAATGAAGTTGAGTATGGTGTATCATCCAGACAGAGGGATGAAGATTGCTTTATGACACTTCTATCCTTCTCAGATTCAAGAGGCCATCGCAGACTGGAATAATCACCATGAGCAAGACCATACACAGACAACTTAACACTGTGCAGCTATCTTTCTATTATGCTATCCAGCATACTGGAAAAGGTAACGCACATATTCCAAATAACCACAGATAATACAAAGGATGTGGAATAGAGATGTATTAGATACAGTATTATCAGGAATACAGTTTACAAAAGCCCTTTTTACATCTGAGAAGGAGATCAGAATTTGCCTTACAAATAAGCTAACAGATAGATTCCCCAAACCAGCAGATCATTCTGAGATCCTAATTGTTTTCCTTTTCAGGAGAAATTATGGAGGAGGACCACAGCCTCCCCTTAGACCCGAGCTCTCCAGCCCTTTGCAGAATCTCCTCTGCCAGGTACTCTACAAACAGCTATTGCTTCCCACATCTGTCTATATGGCTTTCATAGATTTATAAATTAATCTGTTTGAATGAATGAATAGGATGAATGAATTCCTTGCAGAAAAGTTATGTCTAGATGTGGACATTTCCACTAAAAGAAAACCAAAGAGAATCTTTGATGAAGTGTTAAAATTTTGGTTAAAATGGTTAAAATTCCACCTTATCTGGAGCAAAAATTTGTCTGGCCTTAGTTTTTAGCCTTTTGTTCTTGCTATACCTTTGTTGACTACAGTGGCAAGCCCTTTAATGCCTATTCTATGTTCCAAATCACCTTCCAGCTTTCCCTTTGATAAACTGAATAGACTGAGCTCCTTACTCTTTCACTATAAGTCATGTTTTCCAACCTTTTATTTACTCCTCTGGCTCCTATATGGATGCCTTCCAATTTATCAATGCCCTTTTTTAAATGTAGCCCTGACAGTAGCACTAAATAGAGATGTAACATCATGTCTATATTCCTACTTGAGGTTCACACATACGTCCAAAAATTGTTACAGGCTTTTTGGCCACAGTAGGCACATTTACATGAGATACGTTATTACATAGTTCCCTAGTATACTGCTCAATAAGCACATGTGTCTACATGTGCATGCACTTACTGCACAGTAAAAACCATTGTGATTAAATTTACTACCTGTAAATGAAGGTAGCAGATTTAAACATGATTAGTAACTGTGCAGTAACACACATGTAGACGTGACCTGGCGCAAATTTGCTGCTGGGTCTGCCTAGACGCTAGGGAGCCAGCCTGAGGCCAGCTCCAAGGCTGCAGCCTAGGAGCCTCTCCTGCTCCAGGGCTGGGCTACCTTTATGGCAACCACTGTCTGAAGACTATAAAAGCTTGCAGACATTTTGTGCCCTGGAGCACACACATCAGGGAGCCTGAGGGCATTGCAGGCCCTGTGCATTCCCCTGGGCAGGCCATAGCCAAGGCAGTGCTGTTGGGGCCAGCAGCCTGGAAAAGGCTGCTGCAGGCTGCTGCAGCCCCTGCCCAGCCATGTCAGCTCCCTGGGGCTTCCTGCAGGCTGCTTCTTGCAGCAGGGCCAGCACCACCAGCCTGCTGGGTGCCCCCTGCAGCCTGCCTTGCACCTGCAGGTGCTGCAAGGCATAGCCTCTGCCACATGGCTGCCTGCACTGAGCCCAGGGCCAGCAGCAGCAGGGCAGCCAAGTGGGGGCCCAGAGAGCTGGTGCAGCACCCAGCATGGCCTTGTCCTCCCCATCCAGGCCTGGAACCACCCATGTGTGCATGCCTGTGCCCCACATCCATGGCCCCAACTGGAGCCAGGAGGAGATTGGCGACCTCATAGAACTCTGGGATGACATGGAAGTGGTGTGCCAGTTTGAGTGGGGAATGTGCTCCAACATTCACATTTATAAGGCCCTGTTGGGCAGGATGTGGGAGCAGGGGAACAACCAGTTGGCACGGCAGTGCTGCATAAAGGTCAAGGCCTTGCAGGCACAGTGGGTCACCGTGACCGACCACAATCATTGGTCCAGCCTTACGCGCAAGACCATGCCTTTTGTGTGGCAGCTGATCCAAATTTTGGTGCCCCAGGACCCAGGCCACAGCCATGCAGTGTATACCAGCATGGGCAGCCTGCCCAAGCTATGCTCCACCCTGGCCTCTCCAGTAATATGTCACTGGAGGACAGGCCCTCAGGCATGGAGCACCCCTTCTCACCCAGGTCCTGCACTGTGTATTCCACCAGTAGCTCAAGGAGCCCTGGACAACTTCTCCCTTGACAGTTCCGCAGCCCCAGGCCCAACCATAAGTAACGTCCAGCTATGTTACCACTGGCCTTCAGCAGCATCAGCTCCTCTCTGGGGGGGGGCCTCCAGCCAGGCACCAGCGCACTTTACCCTGAGAGCTGAGGACACCAGCTGTAGCCACACACCTTCACCTGCTGGGAGGATCACACCAAGCTGCTACCCACACCAGACCTGGACATGTGGTAAGCCCTGTACTGGAGGGAAGGCCCTCCCAACCCAACCCCTACCCCTGGCCCAAGCCCCTGTCCTGGCCTGCCTCCCTGCCTGGACTCTGGCTGAGAGCATTGGTATCCTGAGCTTCATATGAAACATTATGCTCAGCCTACTTCTTGAAATACAAGATAGCAAAGTAATTGTCCATCTAGTCTGAAGAGGTATCACTCCCAGTAATACTGGGTGTCCTGGTCCTGACACCTGAAAGAGCTCCCCTTATTCACTCTCTCTTTTTCTTTCTATTATGTAGCTCACTAACATTTTTAGGCATTTACTTTTTTCAGAGATAAAATGTATGTCTATATAAAGAGAGGTTGCATTTAAGTAATTGGTTGGAGGTTGTAGCATGAGACCCTGCAGACCTTATAAAGTCAGTAGGATTCACTAGACTGAAGAGCTGCCACCATCACTCCCTCTGCCAGAACTCCTCCCCTCCAGGGGAGGGCTGAGTCAGAGGTGCTAAGTACATGGAGGCCCAAGGGCTCTGGCTGCTCTCAGGAAGAGAACTATTAGCTGAAATGAATAAAACTTTCCACATGTCCATCATCAGGCCCCTACCTAGCAAAAATAAAAGTTGGTGCCTATGGCTGGGGCCCAACCCAGGTACCAGTTTGGCCACCTAAAAGAAGGTAAAAGATCCCACCAACCTGCAGGCCATAAAAGCCTCTCTGGCAGGCACTGCCCTGGAGTGCCACCAAAGGATGAAGCTAAAGAGCATCCTTTGGCAATCCCTTTGATGATGACCATGGGGCTTTCTTTTTCTTTTACTCTTTTGTTACGGTTCTTTAGAATTCAATGTTTTTCAGTGTAGATGGGGGGTTTTAGGGTGGGGGTGCGAGCCATAGAGTCTTTGTAAGAGAGAAGATGTGAATTTAGAGGGGATTTGGGGGAGAATGGAGGGATCTCCCCTGTGGTTGAAGCACGGTGGTGGGAATGTACAGGCAGAGAATGAGGGACAGGGTGGGAAAAAGGCTTATTTTAATGGGATATGAGTGGTATCTGGGAGATGTGGTTGTGGTTGGCAGGAGGTTTTTTTTGTAAGGCAGGAGGTTTGTATGGGTTTTGGGGTGAAAAGAAGAGAATCCTTTCTTCAGGTTATTTGTAAATTGTAGGCCACTCTAAATCTTTTGGATAGAGTGACATATAAACCTAATAAATAAATAACCACACTTTTTATACCCTGCTCCCCTTGCCCCCCAATGAGACTGTACTCATTTGTGTTATATTGGAGATATAAGCATCTCATCTTATTTTCTCACTTCCTAACCTATTTCCACTTCCTGGGGTGGTGGTATCCTAATCATTGACACTGGACTATTATGGATTAGAGTAGTGGTGAGGTATTTTCCAATAATTCCTCCCTCTTTTACTTCTTAAAAATAGGTTTGTTTATTCTTTTGCAGAGACAGAAAAATGTGGATTGTCATCATTATTCTATACTTTTCATGAGCTGATTGTAATCAGCATACAATACTATTTTCCTTCAAGTTTTCACAATATTCTTCTTCTTAGCGAAGTCATTTCCTTTTAAAATGAAAGATGCATGGTTGGTTATGTAAGGGCCTATCTTTTTGGAGGAACACACCAATATAAGGGAACAGCATACCAAACCTATCAAACAGATGTAGAAACAAAGAAACGGAGGAGGTGAGCATCTTCATTATAATGAGAATCAGCATTTGAAATATCTATTTGAAGGGTGAAATTATGAAAACAGTACTGGTACTGGTAAAATTAAGGGTGAAATTATGAAAGCAATACTGGTACTGGTAAAATTAAGCACTTCTACCAAAATATCTACATAATTTTTAAAATATCATGAAACCTGTGCCATGTTGATACAGTCAGAGAAAAAAACAATATTGATTTCCTTATCTTCTTTAATTTTTTAGTTTCTGAATTGTGGATACATATCACTTTACTGTTTATCAAAGGTCACATGAAATTTTGTATGAAACTAAATGCATTATATTGGCCTTAATTTTGTAATTAGATTGGTATGTTTAAGTTGAAAAATAATATCTCAGGCACAAAATGATGAAGAAAACACAGAGTAAAAACTTGCTAAGAAAATTATTGTTAAATTACTATCAAATTGTACATATCCTGAATACTGGAATGCTGTCTAAGTAAGGTAAAATAGCAAAGCTTGAATAAAACTCTTCCTTCCAACATGCATGTGGGAGGGGAGGGGGGTTATAATTCCTTCCTGATCTACTCCAAGTAAATTAGAAAAACACACAGGAAAGGAAAGAAAAGCATTTCTACATGCAATGAATGAGCTGTAGGTTGCAATGAAGAACTGTAAAATTTCTTAACCAAATAATTAGAAAACACCTTTTAATGATTATACTGTATGCTGAAAATGCCATAAAAATATAATTCTTATGTAAAACACATGAAGATGCCATTATACAATAGTAAGTGGAAACAACTAGAGAAAAATCAAATAGAAAAAAAATGTTGACTGAAAAACATAGTCTTATAGAAGCAATATGTCTTGAAAAATAATATAAAATTTGTATGAATTGTTTAATACCTTTCCCACAGTAGTAGAAAAGTATTCTCCATTAATTACCATAATCTCCCATCATGTTACCCGGATATAAAACAATTCATTTTAATCAATGTATTGTTGGCATGTGTGGTATACATTTTGGCTTTGCGTAAGTGTTTGTAACAGAACCATGACAGACAGAAGCTGTGAAAAATAGAATAAGTGGTCATATTTGCAACATGATAGTAAAAATGATCCAGTCCTGGTAAATATATGCACCTGTTCCATGAAGGAATCTGCTATAAGGGATGAGGTTAAAAGAATGAAACTGTAGCTTCCTTTCTTAGGATCTATCTACACTGTAATTGCACTTACAGCCTCACAGAGCTTCTCACAGGCCAATTTATTTTAGTTAATAAAGTCAAAGACTATGTAACATCACAGTAAAATTATCCATTTGTGGGGAGCAGTATGAGCCAGGTTCCAGCCCACCTATTAGACACTTAAGTAGATTTAAATGCCTAATTCCATCTTGCTGGAGTCCCTAAAAAACTTGTAATACAAGAGGTAGGTGAGTCCTTCTCACCATTTATTGAAACCTTAGGGTACCTACTATCCATGAGCAGCAAGGCTACTCTGATGCACTGTAATTACAGCGCATTGGAGCAGACTTAATTAATCAAGTCTGCTGAAGCATTGTAATTACTGCTCTCCAGCAGCTTCCAGCATCTTGTGTATCAGCATCTCCATGCTTAAAAATGGTGGTGGGGCCACTTTATCTAAAGCTTATTGAACAAGCTTTCAATAAAGCACTCCCACTTCCATTTTGAAGCACATGGATTCTGATACACAGGATACTCTGGGCACTTGAATTAGAGCTGCTCTAATTAAAGGGCTCGCCCCCTCCCCCCACCATCAGTCCTGGTGCACATGTATAAATGCCTTTAAGGTTCAGATGAAGGCATGGTGTATAGGTGCATGCATTAATGACTTTCAGGGACTTGAACAGGGTAGAATATAATTGCATTTTAAGGTCCAAGTCTACTTAAACACCTAAGAGATTGGATGGAATATGGACCATGGTGTTACACTTTGGTATCTTCTTCCAGCAAGAATTCCCTTTCCTCCCTAAAAAAATACATTGATCAGTTTAAAAAAAATAAAATAAACAGGATCTGTCAACATGAGATGTTGACTGTGCAGTAGCAGAATACTACTGCATGTGCAGTGGCGTCTCATGGCAAAAACCATGTCAGAATGTTACTGCACAGTAGGATTAGTCTACTGCATAGTAGCATTACAAAAAAGGTGTTCACCAGCACTACTGCACAGTAACTCTGGTTACTGTGTATTCATTTAGTACTTGTTTATACAAGTACTAAATGAATGTGCAGTAACTACAGCACTGTAGCATCTTGTGTAGATGCACCCACTATGCCATAAAACCCTCTTACATGGGCCTGTCTCTGTCTCCAATGAAGGCCATCTCTTGCAGAGCTCTCCCTGGGCACCTGCCTCAGGATGGCCTTTAGTACTTTGAGGGATCCCAGGCTAGCAAGGCCCATTCCCTTCATGTCTACAAGAAACAAACACCCAATATTATGTCACAGGTAAAAACAAGGAAGGAGGGGACACTGCCAATATCCTATATGATGCAGAAATCTGTATTTTCAGTCTAAAATGACATCATTTGGAACTTAGTTGATTATTCTGGGAATATGCACATATTCAGTAATTCAATAGTGTTACTCTTACTCATATTTTGTTGCCAGTATATACATCCACTCTGGGCTCATATCATCCATGGGCTCAAGGCTACACATCTAGCAGTAGAATGCCCACCCCTAGGTAACTGACATTTTTGGCACTTAGAGAACCAAAGATGTCATGTAGATGACTAAATCTATTTATCTGAATGACCAGAAAAGCAACTGAATGTCTCCAGACCTTCAGGGTAAACTGCAGACCTTCAATGCAGACACAGTGATTCCTGAGGAAACATAGGGAACGCTTTCAGGAGTAGTAACTA
>NW_017729006.1:51115252-51115480 GCF_001723915.1 Gavialis gangeticus | reverse complement strand
GGAGCCAGCCCTGGGGCCCAGCCCATGCTGACAGGAGCCGGCACGGCATGCAGTTCCCGCGTGCCGTGCTGGGTCCTGCCATGGCTGGGCCCTTCCTATCATTGCAGGACCCGGCCCAGCACATGGAGACTGCATGGAGCCGAGCCAGGTCCTGCCAGCCTTGGGGCTGCTCATGCCACCTGGCTGCCAGGTGGCACGAGCAGCTCCAGGGCCAGCAGGACCTGGCTC
>NW_017729006.1:51109042-51110252 GCF_001723915.1 Gavialis gangeticus | reverse complement strand
TTAGTACTTGTTTATACAAGTACTAAATGAATGTGCAGTAACTACAGCACTGTAGCATCTTGTGTAGATGCACCCACTATGCCATAAAACCCTCTTACATGGGCCTGTCTCTGTCTCCAATGAAGGCCATCTCTTGCAGAGCTCTCCCTGGGCACCTGCCTCAGGATGGCCTTTAGTACTTTGAGGGATCCCAGGCTAGCAAGGCCCATTCCCTTCATGTCTACAAGAAACAAACACCCAATATTATGTCACAGGTAAAAACAAGGAAGGAGGGGACACTGCCAATATCCTATATGATGCAGAAATCTGTATTTTCAGTCTAAAATGACATCATTTGGAACTTAGTTGATTATTCTGGGAATATGCACATATTCAGTAATTCAATAGTGTTACTCTTACTCATATTTTGTTGCCAGTATATACATCCACTCTGGGCTCATATCATCCATGGGCTCAAGGCTACACATCTAGCAGTAGAATGCCCACCCCTAGGTAACTGACATTTTTGGCACTTAGAGAACCAAAGATGTCATGTAGATGACTAAATCTATTTATCTGAATGACCAGAAAAGCAACTGAATGTCTCCAGACCTTCAGGGTAAACT
This sequence comes from Gavialis gangeticus, assembly GCF_001723915.1. Classification (NCBI taxonomy): domain Eukaryota; kingdom Metazoa; phylum Chordata; order Crocodylia; family Gavialidae; genus Gavialis; species Gavialis gangeticus. Next base: position 51,109,647 of record NW_017729006.1, on the reverse strand, counting down.
GCAGACCTTCAATGCAGACACAGTGATTCCTGAGGAAACATAGGGAACGCTTTCAGGAGTAGTAACTATTGGATGTGCAAAGTAACTTGTGAAGTCTAGTATTGGAGCCCAAGGCTTCCTTGAGAAAAATCATTTCCCCTTAAATGGACTGTAACTTCTTGCCCTCGGTGTATCACATATGAGTTGTTGTTGTACCTAACTGTTTCTGAACTGTTCAAAGTTCATGCCATATCAGAAAAGTAACTTTCAACAGCTTCTCAATAAAATATCAGATGTAACCTACAATCTCTTTCATTGCAGTTATAGTGCGTCCAGACAAGCGCGCACGTGCCTGTTGCCCTGCCTCAAACCCCTTTGAGGCGGGGCAACAGGCACGTGCAGGAATGAAAAAATGTTCCCCGTGCTGCAAGTTTGCAGCGCAGGTAGAAAATTAGACCCCTGGATATCCAGGGGTCTAAAAAAACTGCTCCGCAATAGAGCGGAGCAAGGCATGGTTCAACACTGTGCCCAGAACCAGTCCTCCAAAAGAGATGCTCTGGTTTTGGCCAGAAAAGTTCTTGTGTGTTTCTGCTGCCCCCGGTGCTGTCCAAGGTAAGTTGGGGGGG
>NW_017729006.1:51108113-51108620 GCF_001723915.1 Gavialis gangeticus | reverse complement strand
GGAGCCAGCCCTGGGGCCCAGCCCATGCTGACAGGAGCCGGCACGGCATGCAGTTCCCGCGTGCCGTGCTGGGTCCTGCCATGGCTGGGCCCTTCCTATCATTGCAGGACCCGGCCCAGCACATGGAGACTGCATGGAGCCGAGCCAGGTCCTGCCAGCCTTGGGGCTGCTCATGCCACCTGGCTGCCAGGTGGCACGAGCAGCTCCAGGGCCAGCAGGACCTGGCTCAGCTCCACGCAGTCGCCATGCCCTGGGCCAGGTCCTCCTGCTATAGGAAGGGCCTGGCCATGGAAAGACCCAGTGCAGCATGTAGGAACTGCATGCCTCCCTGGCTCCTGTCAGCATGGGCCGGGCCACAGGGCCAGCTCCCACCTCTGCCCTGTGCCTGCGGGGGGAGTGAGGACCTGGCCCAGCCCAATGTGGCTCACTAGTTTGGCCTTGCACCGAAGCGGGTCACAGGGCTCTGGGAGGTGCAGCTCCTATGCACACCTCCCAGAGCTGTGCAAC
>NW_017729006.1:51102186-51103113 GCF_001723915.1 Gavialis gangeticus | reverse complement strand
GAGTGGGTCACTTGGGTCCAGGAGGTGCGCACTTGAGCCGCACCTCCCAGAGCTGTGCAACCCATTCCAGTGCAAAACCAGACTAGTGAGCCTCAGGGATCTGGGTCCAGCCCAGCTGGGCTTCAGAGGGATCCCAGGACCTGACTGGCCCTGGCACGCTGTCCCCACATGCCGCACCGGGTCCTGTCACCATGGACCCAGCCTGGCTGGGCTGCAGAAGGGGCCCAGGACCCATCTGGGCCTAGCACACAGTTCCTGCATGCCACACCATGTCCTGCTGCCACAAGACCAGCCCGGCTGGGTGGCAAAAGCAGCCCCAGGGCCGGCAGAACCAGGCTGGGCTTGGTGCATGGCTCCTCTGCTGCTGCTGTTAAAGGTTAGTTATGGGCCTTGGGCAGGGGGGCTGGGACCCTGTGGGGGATAAGGGCTGTGACCCTCCAGGGGGGAGATGGTACTCTGGGGGGGGCCTCCAGGGTCCCTGGGACCCTGGGCAGGGGGGATGGGACCCTGTGGGGGATAGGGCCTGAGGCCCTCCTAGTGGGGAGCTGGGACCCTGGGCAGGGGGGTATTCCATGTACTGGGGGGGTTGCACCCAGTGGGGGCCAGGGGACTCACCCCTCCTGAGCAGCCCCCACACAAGGTCCCCCACATCCACAGTGCCCCCAGCAATTGCCCCATGCCTACGCACAGACCAACCCACATCCACCCACCTTCTTCCACCACCTTCCTGCAAACACCACATCCCCCCATCACACACCCATCATGTGTGAAGAAAACCAAAAGCACAGATCAACACATAGGTATTTAGAATTTTTTTTATGATGATAGAGATACTGGTAGGCTTCTAAACTGCTTTAACTTTGTAAATATACAAATAAGCATTACCCAACTTATCACTGTCTCTCTCACTCTAGGTGTGTGTGTGTG
>NW_017729006.1:51091714-51092030 GCF_001723915.1 Gavialis gangeticus | reverse complement strand
CCTGGGGCCCCTCTACAGCCCAGCCAGGCTGGGCCCACAATGACAGGACCCAGTGCAGCATGCGGGGACCGCGTGCCAGGCCTAGCCGAGTCCAGGGACCCCTCTGCAGCCCAGCCGGGCTGGGCGCAGATCCCTGAGGCTTGCTAGTCTGGCTTTGCACTGGAGTGGGTCACTTGGGTCCAGGAGGTGCGCACTTGAGCCGCACCTCCCAGAGCCCTGTGTCCCACTCCGGTGCATGGCCAGACTAGCAAGCCTCATGGGGCTGGGCCAGGTCCTCACCCCCCCACAGGTATGGGGCAGAGGCAGGAGCCAGCCC
>NW_017729006.1:51069534-51090427 GCF_001723915.1 Gavialis gangeticus | reverse complement strand
TACTGATGGGGCCAGCACAGGGCAGCTTTTTATACTGCTGGGGACAGCAAAGGTGCTGGCCCTGGGCTCTAGTTCCCCCTGGCTGCAGATCTGAGAAAAGCCAGGCAGGGTTATTTTGCCCCAAGTGGCACAATTTGCTCCACACCAAAGTGCATGTCTGAGCACATGCGCTGAGGCAAAAAGCCTTGGATCAAATTTGCACCACTTCTATTTGAGCTGCTGCAAGCACATGTGCTTGCATGTGTGGACGTGCCCATAATGTCTAGAAGTTGTAGATAGATTTCTCTTAATCTAGTTGTAGCTAAAAGACTTATCACCTTTGACTGGAAAACTAATTTAATTACATTTTAAGAAACATGAAATTTGTGGATATACTTTCTTGCCAGGCCCCTGCCCCATTCATATTTAGTAAATTCCCTGGAAGCTGAACAGATTACAATCCATACAGAACAAATAATGCTGCCATTCATCATTTGGGCCTTTGCTTATCCGAACAGAACAAGCTGAGGTTCTTCCATCATAGTTAAGAAGTTCGGAGGATGGATGTATTGTGTTGAGGGAATGAGGTATTGCCTCATAAAAAAAAATCCAGATGTAGGGCTTCTTATATCATAATTTGTACAGGAGTATTTTACGGTATTTTTACCCCTGTCTTCTGTGTCTAATATAACTACTGTAATTAATTTTAATACCTTATAAAGCAATTAAAATGAAACAAAAAGTAATCATTTTGTGTCATGATTTACAAAGGGGTTAGTGTAAGAAGGAAGGGGCACTATTCTTACCACTAGGAAAGCAGCTTGCTTCTATATGTTAATTCTACTTGCACCAGATCTCTTGATACTTCTGATTCTGCCAATTTGTACTCCCCAATTCTATGGGCTTTTAAGAAACAATATTAAAACCATTTACATTTTCCAGAGAAATCTTGGAGGAATGTAGTTTTTATTCAAACTTCCCCTTTTTATTTCTACTCTGCCCTTCTCTCTTCATCTTACAGTTATCCAACAGTCAATTAGAAACCCAGCATGGCATGAGAAAGAGGTTAAAGCATTTGTAGCAATTAGTACCTGAACTTAACTGTTTCTGGCAAAAAAGTACTGCTTGCTAAAAGAAATTACATTTTCAAGTTCAAATCCAAGTTAATTTCACAGGTTCTTTGCCTGAAGGTCCTTGCCACAAACTCTGTAGAGAAAACCTAGAGTTTACTGGTTTCTGTTAACCTTAGACATAATGTTATTATACACAGTGCTCCTTAAGCAGTACGTTTTTGTCATATGCAGGTATATATGCATACACACATGCATGCGCACACATACTACTTAACTAGTCATTTTTAAGGGGAGAATATAACACATTATGTGTAAAGCATTTTCTAAGACTGGAACTGAATGGATTGTCAGGGTTTTTTGTAGGGGGGGTTAGTTAGAAAATGGGCAAATTGTGGTTAATTCTGTTTGCAGACCAATCCCCACACATTTATTTGAATTTCAAATCCTTAGCCTAAGCATTTAAATATATCATATAATTATGCATTGCTATACATATATATTTATATTGGTCAAGAATTAAAACAAGAGAATAAAGTGAGATGGTACAGAAGTACTCTCTGCATGTTATTGGTTTCAGGGATTCCCAGAATATCCTTTTAGCCCATAGGAATTACAATACAGTACTGGGGAGGAGAGGAGGAGCAAATTTGGATATTATTAACATAAGTATTGATACCAGACAGTCTTGCCTATTACAAAACCAAGCAATGTGGTTAAAGTCTCAAAATTAATTTAAATTCCTGGGTTTCAAAGAGAAATTCAGAAGAATCAAATAACATTCATTTTAAATGTTCCCAACCCATAATCCTGACATGCTGGCAGTTTTTTACCCAGTGTTTATAGCCATGCTCTTTACTGAACCCTCATTACTCACACAGTTGCACTACATGAAGGAGGCAATTGGTTTCATCTTATTTCTCAAGTGGCAGAAAGTAATGCTGAGCAGCCGTGTTGCAATGCAGCTAATATGATCCTTTTCTACTTCTAATCCCAATGCTCTATGTGCTCAGAGCATTGATTTGTCTAGCCACTAGAAAAAGCAAGGACTGGTAATGCTCTAAGAATGCAAGTCATATGGTATATAGTTCATAATGTATAAATAAATATCTAAATCTATCTATCAATTACCAAAATACTGAGTCCACAGCTCTACATTTTGTCAGTATTAGCCCAACTGACAATAATGTTATTTGATTAAATATTCAGCCAACTTCATCTTGTATCCAATAGATCCAAGTAGATTTTTGTTTGTTTGTTTGTTTGTTTTAAAGATGTACAGAGGGTCTCTTTTTCTGGATATCCTCTTTACCCATCCATAGGCCTGTCAGGAAAAATGTTCCCTTCTGAGCTTTGTGCCCTTTAGCAATTCTGAAAATTCCATCCTGACATTTTACTGTAACTATCAGATGCTTAAAAATAGGCATGTGCAACAGAATTGCTGGGAATCCAGCACATGATTCATCTTATTACAACATGATTTTTACTTTAACACAAGTTATTTCTGCTGTACAGTATTCCTATTTTCTTAAACTTTTATATCCGGTACAATTATATATTGTATAGAGATTATTTTGTAATATCAGTTATTGACAGCAAGACACACCTCAGTGAAGCACAGAATTCAATTTTTTGAAACTTCAGCCTCATATTAATTATAAACTCTTTATAAAACCTCCTTTGAGATATCATGCCTTTTTTATTTAAATCTCCACAGACACATTTTCTTTATAATATGTTTCAGAAATGTCTTAGTGGGGAATATTATTTTAAACAAAAGACATTTTAGCCGAGTCTAGACAGACACAATACACTATATTCAAGGAAACAGAAATAAAAAATGAGAATATGCAAGTAATCTTAGGGCATTTTTACATGTGCTCTGGGAGTGGTGGGGGGAGGGGTGGCAGCACTCTAGGACCTACCCTAATCAAAGTGCCTCAGCATCTCATGTATCAGTGTCCCCATGCTTCAAAATGGCAGCAGGGGCACTTGAACCAAATCTTGTTTGATGAGGTTTAGTTCAAGCATTCCTGCTGCCATTTTGAAGTGCAGGGATGCTGATACGTGAGACACGGGAGGCTGCTGGAGCGCAGTAAGTATCACACTCCAGCAGACTCAGTTAATCAAGTCTGCTCTGATGCACTGTAATTACAGCCTATCAAAGCAGTCTCTACACTCATGTATAGGTTCAATTGCACTTAGTAGTATCCTCAGAAGTAAACAAGTTCCTGAAATAACAGTCATATATATACAGCTAGTAAAAATGGAAATACTCCATTTGGTAATGTTAGAGGTACAATAAAAACTTTGTTATCTGGCACCCACAGGGAATGGCGGGTGTTGTATAACAAAATATGCTGGATAACTAAGCGGCCCGAACAGGCATCTTTGCCTGTTTGGGCCGCTGCCTGTCCCGCTATGTCTGGGGTATCACCACCCTTCCCACCACATTGCCACCCCTCCCACCACATCACCACCCCTCCCGTGGGCTTCATAGGCCCTGAGGGACAGGGAGCGGGGACCTGCACAAGCTGCTATGCCCCGGGCCATGGGGGCTTGGCAGTGCAGGCTGCTTTCTCCTGGGCTGTAGGGGCTCCGTGAAACTGGAAGTGTCACAGTGGGCACTTCCAGTTTCACTTTTCCCTTACAAGTCCTTACAAGCTTAACAGAGCATGCCGGCTTGTAAGGTGCTGGATAACTAAGCTATTACTGTACTTAAAGTAACCAGACATATTTATACCAATTTGTTTCTCTTGATATCAACTGTCTCCAGTAATTTCTCATTCTGCTGAATTTTGCAAAACAAGATTTGCTATGTGAAAATGTTTATTTGTCCTCCTTTCTCTCTACATGTACTAGTGAAGTGAGGAGACTGCCTTCCTTTAAATTTCTGAACTTTGTTCAGTTTCATCTGCATAGAGTTACCAACTTCTCTTATGCAGACATAGTCACAAGTTTTGTTACAAATTTCAGGCTTTTTTTTTTTTAAATAAACATCTCACAATAGTATACTTTTTAAAATGTGGTGAAATATAAAACTAATACTTAACAGGAAATGTACCAAGATCTAAAATTTACTTAAATAGTAGTCCTGTCCAAAAGTCCTCTGCCTCTACCAGGAAACCCAAAAGAAGAGCAAGCAAAAGGGAGCCTGATTTTGTAGCCCATGGAGAAGTTCACTTCCTTGCGAAGGAGTGATCCCTGTCTTCTATTCTCAGTCTTGGGACAGAAGTTGCACATAAACTGGTTTAAGTTATCAGAAACTGGTTTAAACCTGTAACAGAATAGAAATGCAGTACACATAAACCAGTTTCAAAATGGCTGAAACTGGTTTAAGATAAACCTGGTTGAATGTAATATTAGATTTAACTGATCTGGGCCAAACCATTTTATGAAGCTTCTGTCCCATACCCGTTCCTGGTTCAAGTTAAATCAGAATCCTTCAGCATGCTTTCCAACCATAGGCTGAGCTAGGCTGTCTGCTCCAGAGAGCAGCCCCTCTTCCCCCACTGCAGGCAAACCTCATCTGGGGTCAGGGAGGGGGGTTAAACACCCCTTCCCCTGCTCAAACTTACTGCTGGCTGCAACTATGGACAACATATCCCAGAGGCACCTGGAAGCAGGAAGAGGAAGTAATGAGCAACCCTGCAGAGTCCTGTTGCTGTAATTCTGTACTGCAAATCCCAGAGGTCTTGGGGGCAGCAGGAAGAGGAAGTGAACACACAGCCAGAGAGCCATGTTATAATACCACCTGGCTTCTGGCCTGGGTTACTGCAGGCATATGGCTGCATTTCCTGAATCAAAGGTAAATGTCTGTTCACTTCTGCTTCAATTTAACTGGTGCATCTTAGACTAACCTGCAAAGATTGAATTGACTCAGCCTCAGGCTTTTTGACTGTCTGTACCTAGCCTCAGTTCTGTTTATGCAGCAACCCTTGCTGGATTCCATCATTCAGGTTCCTCCTGCCAGTCCTGTGACTATTAAGGTCCGTATTACCCAGTGGCTCAGATTTGTCTGAAGGGTTAGCAGGTGCCTTCAGCCCTGCTTGACTCATTGGCTGTTGATTACAGTGCTTGCATAGAGAGTGGGAGGTTCAAGTATTTTCCGGCAGTGTGGAGCCTAGAATTCAGGACTCTGTTTCTTGGGCAGTGTCCCTAACCACTAAGCTATTGGGCAAAAGATGGGTGTGTTCTTGTGTTCTTCATGAGCTGAACCATGGCATGATAGGACTACCTTCTTACAACATGAATCAGATGTCTAAGCTCTGAGGAGAATCAAAAAAACTCTGCCTGTAGCCAGCTCCTTGCTCTGTGTTCATGTGCTCTGGAGATGCCAAAGGCTGCCCATTGAGACAATGGGAGAGTTATGTGCCTGATTGGCTGGTATAGAAACTCTCTCCCAAAGCAATATATGTATCATTTGAATAAGCAGCAACATAGGATTAGATGTGTAGGATGCAAAATAGAACTGGGCATGTCTTTTTATCAACCCACATTTTCCACTGCATTTACATACTATAAAGTGTTTAATTGTTTGGGGTTTTTTTAAAAAAAATTGTATTTTATAGTGTATTTTCACAGACAGATTCTTTCCCCAGTTTAAAATCCAGTGCAGAAATATGAATGTTTGTTTCAGCCCAGTATTATTTCAGCCATGTCTCCTCAGTTGAGGAATTTAATTATCTGATGACTTTTTCTTCACACATCTTTGCATTTTAGCAAAATGTATCTTTTATTTATAAACACACAAAAAAGAATCATGAGAATCCAAACCTATAATACTTTCTTAAAAAAAAATGACAAAAATATATTTAAGCTTGCTGAACAAAAAGAATACATTTTTATTATCACATTATTTGAAAAAAACTCGGCATTTGTGGGCAAGGAAAGATATTCTGAGGGATATAATGCTGTGCTCCCCAGTATATAAAGACCCTCCGAAGCTCCCAAAAATGTAAAGTTATGCCTTTGAACACTCCCATGCTTTCCCAGGCATCCCTCGGAGGGCACTCCCCAATAATTCTGTGCAAGGCAAACACAGAAAACAGCTCTGCTGTGAAGTAAGAGAGATTCAGGTTCAAACCCCCTTGGATGAGGGGGCTTAGAACCCAGGTCCTGTGGCTTCCCAGGTAGGAAAGAGATGGAAAGTCGCTCATACATTTTGTTGCCAGTGCATATTCCCTGTCTGAGTTCATATGTAGTTTTAAATAGTCTCCCATGCATACAAGGCTATATACGCAAGAATAAAATGCTAACCTCTGTGTAAGTTGCATTTTTGGTACTTAGACAACCATGTGGACAACAATATCTGGATGCCTAGATGGACCAGAAGGAAGAAAAAGTCACCTTTAGTCTTATTCATTCCAAAAGTAGGTGTGTCTGTCTACTTCAGGGGAGCAATCCCATTGTACCCAAGGAGGTTCACATTTCAACTAGACAGTCTTAACACAGCCTCAGCCTACTCTAGATCCAGTGTAACTGACCCCTGAGATAAGATGTCACATTGGGATTCCACTCCTTAGGAAGAAGATATCTGCCTGAGTCAGTGAACCTCTCTGACAGACAGCAGTTTTGACTTCATTGTAAGGTAAAGGAGGGGTTGTCCCCTTCTTTGCCCAGTATATAATAACCAAGTGGTTACAGTACTTGCCCCAAAAATAGAATATCTGGGTTTTAGGTCCACCTTACCCTACAACGTGAATCCACATCTCCTACTTCCCTAGTCAGTGTGCTAACCACCAGGATATACACTGACTGTTGAAGCTGGACCACTAAGCAGTCAAAAATGGAAGATTCTTGGGGCCAGCAGAGCAAGTAAAAGCAAAGCAAAGCAAAGCAAGCCTGCTTCTGCAATAGAGTAGCTATTTCATGCTAAATTTATAAAAAAATATTTGGAGCAGGTCCCCGAACTCAGGGCTCCTCTCCCAGATAAAGTGGGATTCCACATTGTGTAAGTGAAATTAGACTCCTAGGTGGCCATATTGGATTGCTTCTGAGCATGTACAGTAGGCCAAATCCAATTACCTAGGGATGTCTTCAGGCTAACATGGAGATAAATAAAGACTTGTAATATCTTTGATGATATTGAAGTGTTGTACTGGGTGGAATATGAGTATGCTTAGTGATTTAGATGCCTAAAAGCAGCATAAATGCCAACTAGACCTCTTTGAAGCAGAGTTGGATAGGAGTCATAATTCTAAAAAGAAATTCCACATTTCCTGTAAAGATTCATCCAACTTGGCTTCAAATACAAGTCCCTGTGCCCACAGAATTTTCCCATAAAGCAGTGTTCTATAAGTTTTGTACCAAATTATTTTCAAAGAAATAATTCTAAGCATCAAACCATTATATCAAAAATTCTCTTCTGATATGAAGTTGCATGGCTTTTTATGAAACATTAATCCCTGAAAAAGAAGACGTGCAAAAGAAATACCGAAACTCCTCAAGAATAAAATCCTGAAGATCGTCCCCCCTTCATGGTGAGTCACAATATCAATCCAACAATCTTTACACCATCATTTAGTTCATTTCCACACAGCAATCTAACAGAAATATAAACCAAACAAAAGGAATAATCCCATCAGATCTAGTTTTAGGATGGAGGTAATTTTCTAGCTTGCGTGGTATAGTTAGATCTTTCTTTTAAAATTTTTAAAACAGAAAATTTCCTAAAGTCCTAGAAAGAACACGACAAGAGATTATAATTTTGTTGGATCCCATGTGAGTAATTTGTAAAGCTGTAAGTCCAATAAATAAAACATTCGAAAAATGTATTGTGGATAGCTTGACCTTCACTGTATTGATTTCTATCAAAACATTCTAAAACTTTTAAAGCATGACCTTTTCTTATTCAAAGATAAAAATATTTTGAAAACCTGACAACATTACACATTGTGAAATAAAACACTCATCATTGTATAGAAGTGTCATTGTGGAACATTAAACGAATAATACTAACTACTAGTGTTATGTAAATAGATCTTGTGCAAGGTAGAAAAGATGTATCTACTGATTTTTAGAGTCTTTCTATTTCTTAAACCACAATGTGTTCCCACTGGATGTAAATTAGTAGGTCATACATATTGCTCTTACAGTTAGTGTCTCATACTCCTGCAGCATATGGGCATGTAAAGGTTTGGGACCTAACACTTGGGAAGGGCATGTTTAAATAATGAAGATGCAGTTTCACTGTGTGGTGGAAATAGCTCAAAGTTCTGGAACATCTTTAAAGCACAGCAAAAATAAACTTACTCAAGTGCAAAATCCAAGGGTCAAGGCATCTGTGAAGAGGACTATGCCCATATGCACAATAAGAATGACTTTATTCTGGAACTCTCCTCGCAAAAATCCATTGAAGTCAATCAAATTACACTGACAATTTTTGGCTTGGTGATATATAGGCCTAAATCCTACTACTCCAGTTAGTCACACTGGTCTCCTTCCGGGATTCTGCTTTGCCCTGCCAGGATTTGGGAACTGCACTTTATGTGACTATATGCATTATATGACTGAAACTAAGCCTGAAAAGAGCTTTGTCCCCACAGCCCACAATTCCTGCACATGCTCCAAATTGATCCAAGATGCCTCTATAGATGAAAAAGCCTCCTTGCAATCCACCCTCGTGTCTAAGCTCTGCATAGAAATTGGTAGGTGGATCTGGAACAAGACAAATAACACTTTGATAGCCATTGTAGGTGCTCCTGCAGGGCTGTCAACCCCCAAATGGTAAACATGGCTCATGTTTAAGGCCATGTGGGAGCCCACATACAAGTGTAAGGTGAGTGTCAGGCTGAGCGAGTCAGAGCAAGACAGCACAAAACCAGCAAATGCAGGGGATCCCAGGGAGAGAAGTGAGATAGTTTCTTGGATTAGGAGTCATTTAGCAGAGTAAAGACTAGATGCAATTATGGGATGTCTTAGCAGTGTGTAGGGATGGGTTAAGGACAGTGGAGGTAGGCAGTCAAAGTGATGAATAAGGCACAGTTAAATAGTTGGGGCTGAAAAGCTAGGCAGTAATCTCATGGGTGACTTCAAGGGGCATTCTGGGAATACTTACACTTCTCTAAACAACTGAACATGTTGGCCCTAGTATAATGCTGTTTTGCATATCCCTTGCATCGCACCAGAAAATGAGGAACCAGGGCTGCAGGGAGGAGCAGAAATATCAAGAGAGAGGCAGCAGAGAGATTTGTGAAACTTGGTTACAGCTTGTACAGAGACCTGGTTTCTGCTATGAGGCAACCTTTTAACTTCCATACATACCTGGCTCCTCCACCCCGGCTGGGCAAGCAGTGGACTATGCCATGCTGCTGTTTTCCCCTGCTACCGGAAGCAAGCCACACCTGCATCACCCCCCACCCCCTGCCCTGGCTGGGCAAGCAGCAGCAGGGCATAACCCCCGCTCCAGCGCTGCTGTGCCTGCATCAGCTCTGGGAGTGGGGGCTCTGCCCTGCTGCTGTTTACTCAGCTGGGGTGGGGGGGGATGCGGGATAATGTCATTTGCCCAGCCGGGATGTGGGGGGCACGAGGCAGGCACAGCTCGCTCTGGGCAGAAGGGGGCAAGTGGCAGTAGGACATAGCCCTTGCTCCCAGCACTGCCATGCTTGCATCTCATTCCCCCCCTGCCCCAGTTGGCAAGCAGCAGCAGGGCATAGCCCCTGCTCTGAGCACTGCTGCACCTGCATCCCACAGCCCCCTGCCTCCCTCCCCAAGTCCCATGCCCCCAACCCCAGCTGGGTAGCTTGTCCCCATCCCAGCCCCAGTACTCCCTCCCCCATGCTCCTTCCCTTCCCCCTCTGCCCATCAGCTGAAGGCAGCTTTGTCCAACATAGTGAGGACTGCTGCCTGTTTAGTCTATGGTCGAATCTCCGAAGCTCTGCCAAATCTTCAGATTCAATTTGCCTGAATCAAATCGGGACAGTGTTTCAAATCTCTGAATCGAATCACTGTCCTTCCAAATCATCCGAATCTGAATTCAAAGTGAATGCTTGCCGCTCTGCACAATAATAATAATTTCCAACCCCAGATGCATATTTTGTGCAGTATCTTAAAGTTAATTAATTCTAAAATTTTTGCTTTTTAGGACATAGTCACTGGCACCACAGTGCACAATATCCTCAAAGAACAGCCAGCTTACATGAATGGTTTGTTCTCTGTAGATGAAAAAATGCCCAGGGTAACAGGCGTGAATGTGTTTTTCCATATGAGGTAGCAACTTACCCCAAGCCCATGTTAACAGTATATGCCCAGCAAGCCTGGCAAATATGGCTTGAAAATTTGGTAATGCTGTGATGCAGCAACATCATTCCCTCTGTCTGGAAATATCTACCTGGGCAAGCAATGAGAACCTCCACGCCAAGGTAATTTTGGTACCCAGATGATTGAAAAACTGGTTCATCCCTGGTACAAGACAGGAAGGAATATGATGGGTGATAATTTCTTGACCTGGCAGAAAGACTGCTACAGCAGGACTTGACCTATGTGGGTACGATTTGGAGAAACAAGGCTGATATCCCAAATGAAATGCAAGCAAATCAAAGAAGCGAAACTTTTTCATCCATTTTTGTTTTTGTTGGGGAACTCACCCTAGTTTCCTATGTTCCAAAGAAGTCCAAAGTTGTGCTGTTGCTGTCAAGCATGTACCATGACCTGTCAGTGGGCGGAGAGCAAAGAAAGCTGGACATCATCCATGACTATAATAAAAACAAGGGTGGGATGGATAACCCTGACCACTTAGTTCATATGACCACCTGCAGATGGGAAATCAACAGGTGGCCAATGACATTATTTTTCAAAATGCTGGATGTGGCTGCCATTGCCAGCCTCATCATTTGGCTAGGCCACAACACAAACTGGAAGCAAAGATCACATTTAAGGAGATGGTGGCGTTTTTTTGCAGGAGCTTGGAGAACAGTTGATTGACAGAAAAATAAAATGAAAGAAGATGGATACACATAATCTGTCTAAATCCATCAAGTCTGGTATGACTACTCTAAACTACAAATTGCCACAATGCACCCCAGTAGAACCTTCTGCAAGCATTAGTGGACATCGTGCTTTTTGTCCAAGGACAGATGACCGCAAAACCCAGAAATGATTCAAAGATTGTAAGCGATTTGCTTGTGTGCATCACAGTACACCACTGCTGCTTTGTGAGGAATGCAACATTCAGTTAAAACAGTTATAAAATTTTTTTGGAAGTAATTGTTATTTTGAAAACAGTGTGAACTTCAAACTTAGCAAATTGTTTATTCATGTTTTGAAATGCTAAAAAAAGTTTAAATTCAGTTCATACTTCTAGTTAAATAATATTTTGGGTTCAAATCATCATAAATACTTTTGCAAACAATCTGTATGTTTAACAAATAGGTTTTGGTACATTTATGCTGTTGTCACTGGTTCCATTTTGTTCATATGTGTGAGGTAACAAGTTACCCCATGAGACCAACAATGCTAAATTGTGGGGTAACAAGGCACCCCATGAGAACAACAACTGTTATGGTTTCTTGAGAACAGATGAGGGTTAAGTGTTCTTGAGGTGAGGGGAAGAAGCAGTGAGTTATCACATGGTGAAAATGTAAGTCAGGAAGACAGCTCATCACTTACCAGTTCTCCTGGAGCACACTCTTCTTGAGGGAATGCCTGGAAAGGGCTGACTAGGACCAGATGGAAAAGTCATGGCTGGAGCTTGTGGAACTTGGCCATATCTGTGAACTTCAAGAGCGCACCATTGAGCATTATTGTTTTTGTCTCAAGTCTAGTGCTTGTTCATGAATAAATGGGTGTCCTGCATAGATTTTCAGTGCTGACATAGATGATAAATACATCACCCAGGAATTAGGGAAGATTAGTGATGTGGTAAAAATCCAGCATGATCCATCTGTGTGTGGTGGGATCAGTATGGATGATGATGTAACCAAATGTGTACTGGGTGAAGGCCTCCAATAATTGGACAAAGACCCCTTGGTCCATGGACTGTTTGGTTCCTGATAGCCTGAGTGGAGACCCACTGGAAAGACCCAAAGTAAGAGAGGTACCTGGTACAGAAAGGGAAAAATAAGGGTAGACTCAGGCCTCTAAGGACATCCCACAGCATGTCACTGAGCTAAGATATCACATCACCTATAAGCCAGTACATGTGGTACAGACTCCATAACTCAGGCCCTTATAGATTCTGTGAGCCAGGAATACCTGAGGCTGGGCATGTTTCTGGAGTTACTACTGGGGCTACAGCCCTGGGTGAATATCACTATCATAGTTATAATTCTAGTAAGTAAATAAATGATGGTGCTGAACAGCATGCTTTTGTTCGCATTCCAGCTACCTTCCACCCACCAAATTCCCACTTTGTTCCATGACCCAGTGCCCAGCCTCCTGCAGCTGTCCCTGAGGCTCCCTCCCAGCCCTCTCTTTAGGTAGATATGTCCTATTCCCTAGCCCTGATGACTTGCCCCCTTAGTCTCTATGCTCTCCCCAAGCCCTTCAAGGGCCCCTATTCCTATCCCTATTCTGCTAACCTGCTCCTCATCCCAGCAGCTGTCCTCCCTGCCCTATTTGTATCTCACTAATTTCTCAGTTGTGGTTACCTGATTCATGCTGTGTAGTTCATGCTTGTTCAACCTGATGCTTGTCCTATGGCTCCCCATGGCCTTAAATATGCATGTTAAAAACAGAGGCTTTAGTATTTGATACCATCTGTGCAAGTTGCTGTGAAATGATAAACTTGCTTAAAGGCTTTTAATTTTATCACCACAGAAGTGAAAAATTATGAAATAGAGCTTTTCTCATCAACCCTGCACTTTCTCGCAAGACAAGTACGGGGTTGGTCTTCATAAAGTATCTTCTAGGAGGAAGGGGCTCTTTTCTCCATGCCTCTAATCATAGAATCATAGAAAAGTAGGGACCTCTGGAGGTCATCTAGTTCAACCCCCTGCTCAAATCAGGACCATCCCTATCCAAACCATCTCATACAGGTTCTTGTCTGACATATTCCTATAGATATACAATCAGCCCTGCTGTCCAGCTATAAGATATTACCTGAAGACACCAAAAGCACCTTAACCTACCACCGGTTAAGCAGGGGGATGAGGACTGTCAACACATGAGAGCTCCAAAGAAAAGTGGCATGCCCCCTTCCCCCCACCCCCAAAAAAAAAACTACAAAGGAAGACAAAAACCTGCACAACCAATACCAATATGGCCATGGAGTAAAATTCCTTCTTGATCACACACATGGCAAGCAGGTTGACCCTGATCTGTGGGGAGCAACCCTCCAACTGGCAAATTATGGGTTTTAGTCTCAACAGGAACACTGTCATACCCCAGTCACAATTCCCAGCCTTGGCTGCACCCAACACCCAGTGCTTCTGAGGAAGCTAAAACAACCTCCTTGATTCCTGTACCAACAGGAGGATGGGGGGGAAAGTTCCTCCCTAGTTCTGTGTGGCAACCAGCCACATCTCCAAAAGCATGGGAAATACCAAACACCCTCCATTCTGCTCTCTACCTTGGGGACAGCAAGCACAACTCCATACAGTTGCACCCTCTTACTGGACAGTCACAGCTCCTGTTTCTGTATCCCGTCATAAACCTATCTCAGCTGCTATCATTTTCTTCATAACTAAGCCAGATGTGGAACTCTGCTTCATTCTTCTGGTGCTGAGTATGGTCCTCTCCAAAATCCATCTGTTCTAGATTACAGAGCTCTTCTCATTATCAGTGATCTGTGCATGTGGGAGTTCCAGGGCTTCTAACTGTTACTCATTACTGAGCACTCTAGGTATAGCTACTTCTAGATGATCCTTGACCAATGGTTATCCAAACTCTTCTTGAAAACTTGAAATGGTAAAGATTCCACAACTTCCTTAGACAGTTAATCCTACTGTTTCACTGTTTTAATAGTGTTTAATAAGAAGGCATTGTAACATTAATATGGAGAGAGTAACATAATGTGCGTGAGGCTGTGCATGTTGCAGCTGGCATGGAACTTGGAAGGAGAACCATAGGTGGCAGGTGCAAAGAGTTTGGAAGAGACAGCTAGAAGCAGGACTGGTGACTTGGCTTGAATGCTACCTACAACTGCAACTGTGCATACCTCTGTGAAGGAAGGACCAATTTAGATTTATGAAACCTGCAGTTCACTAATGTGTTACCTGATCATGTGGTAACATGAAACATGGCGATAGTGGTAAGCCTAAGAGGACCCAAAACGTGGGCAAAAGTTTAGTTAACGGGCAAACAAACAGTACCTAGAAAAAAAATGAAGAGCTGACTTAGAGGAATTCAGACGTCTGGGAGAGAAGGATTCCCAGAAAGGAAACGGGGCACATCTACAAGAGACGCTAACATCACAGTAGACTAATTCTACTGCACATTCGTGTGGCTGGCAGAAAACGTGCTAATGTGCTATTGCACAGTAGAATTAACCTACTGCACATTAGCATCACATAACAACTGTTTGTCTGCACTAATGTGCAGTAGTGCCGATTATGGAACATTTAATACCTGTAATTAGTACCTGAGACAGTTTTGCAAAGAATAATGCTCAAAATACTGGGCCAGCTAATAAAAGTAACTAATGAGTACTGTGAACCCTGATAGAATGAGACTGTAGATAGCCATTGTCTTTTCAGTCAAAGCTAATAAGCCATAAATAATCACATTATAGACCTGAAAATCTGTCGTTCATGTAACATAAACATTCTTAGAAAAGTAAGAGAGATTCAAGACAGAGAAAGAAGATCTTGTTCATTAAAAAAGAGGATAATTTCTAGGATGCCTGATTCAAACTTGGAGAAAGACTGGGTAGAAGCCATAAAAATATTCTTTCCCCAGAGAAATGTCTCAAGTAGCAAGCTGAACTGTCTAGAGACAGTATCAAAACAATAACTAACTTTTGTGCAGAACAAATATTCAAGCTCAGGCTAAAGTAACCACAGAAGCAAACCAACTGTGAATGCAGGTGTCACAGTCCAGTATATATAATGTGAAAATCAGAACAAAAGGCAGGAAAAAAATGTCCAAAAGCTGGGCAATGGTGACAGGGTATTGGAAACAATCATCAAATGTCCCAGTGCTGCAGGCACCTTGGGAAGAAAATAAAAGCAGCTAATGCAATGATTGAGAATGTAGAGCTTGCCAGTGACGAGGCAGATATTAGCAGTATGACTGGCAGATCTCAAGATTCTCAGTATACTCATGCTTCAGAAGAAGGCTCACAGCCATTTTATTTCTGTACTTACAAAACAGCTATTAGATCAACAACCAATTCAGTTTCAGATGGATTGCTTGCCAAGCAATATCAGCAAATGGATAAGTAGCTATATGCATCTGGATGGAGGTGATCAAGAACCATATTCTGAGGTAGGAACAAAGCTGACCCCCTCTTCCTGCACTCCCTGCTCCAGCCCACCTGTCCCACCGTCCACATAAACCTGACCCCCACCCCACCACCAGCACCACTCCAGGACATGCACATGGGTGACACAAAGCAGTTTTATTTCCTGAAGAACCTCCCATCCTCATCTCTCCCCACTCCCACTCCACAAGCAAAGCATTCTCTCCACATCCCACTTCCACCAACAGTGCCCCTTCATCACCTTCCCCACCCACCCAAGGTAAAAAACCCACATTCCAAACTGAAAAATACATTTAACTGTCTGACCCACTCCCCGAGTCCTGGTGTGAGGGGGCTGAGGGATGAGGCCACCTAGGGTGCAGAGCCTAGTGGCAGGTGGCCAGCACCTCAGCCCTGAACAGTTCTCCTGCAGGTCTGGGGGTTGTAGCAACCACAGCAGGTGGTGGGCTTCTGCTGTGGCGCAGGCAGCCCATGCCCCTGCAGGGTTGGAGGTTCCCGAAGAGTAAGTGTCTTCCAGTGGGGCCACACCTGGAACCCCCAGCTCCTAAGCTGCATGGAACTGGGGTGAGCAGTGGGGCTGGGCCTTAGCAGAGGCAGCAGGGCTAGGGCCAGGGGCTGTGCACCAGGGGACATGGGCATGCCGACCAGTCCAGGAGGGCATCCAGGGCCTATTGGTCAGCATACACAGCCACCACTGCCCAGCCCTGGCTCTCAGCCTGCCACTTGAGGAGCACAATGTGGCACTTCTCAAGGGCCTCCATTAAATCCCAGTACTCCTACATCACCTGCTGGAACGCCTCCTTTTCTGCCTGACACACTAGCTCCTGCTCCTCCTGCACCTGGTCCCATGCCTCCCACTCCTTAGCCACTGCCACCAGCTGCTGGAACAGGACAGTCCAGTCCTGGGTGCACTGCTGCCAGTGCCAGCACATCCAAGTGGTTCTAGCAGTGGCTGGTGGTGACCTGGACCCTGCATCCCCACTGCGGCTGGTGGTCTCTCCCCTCTATGTTCAGATTTTGGCCCTACAGAGGCAAGAGACAAAAACCATTTGTAAGCATTTGTAACAATTCAGAAATAAGATGCTCTGCACCATGGGCTTTGCATTGCCGCTGACATCAGTGCCTTCCTCAGGGTGTGAGAGGTCCACCTAACTGTGGGGACATGCTCTGCCCAATAAAGTTCTGAACTGTGTCCTGTCCCTCTGCATGCTGTGCAAGTGGGCCAGGTGGGGAGCTGGGGAAGGGGCCGGGACAGGGAGTGAGAGCGCCCTCCCCCCAGTGCAGGACTTACCACATGTCTGGACTTGGCGAGGCTGACAGCTCAGTGTGGGACTCCCCATCAGCATGGGCAAGCAGCTGCGCCCAGTGTTTGTGGCTTGCAGTGGTCAACAGGCCAGGACCTGGTCAGGTGCATCCCCCAGGGAAGAGCTGGTGCTTCTGGCAGCTGGCAATATCATGGCTGGCCACTCCTTATGGTGGGCCAGAGGAGTGCATAGCTGGAGAAGCAGCTGCTGGCCAGGTCTCCCCAAGCTGCTAGTGGATGCAGCATCCAGGGAGGTGGGCAGGGCGGGGTGCTGAACACCCGAGGACCCCTCTTCCAGGGAGGTGTCACACCCAAAGAAGTTATGGTGGGGGCAGGGCTGTGCCAGGCCACCCCTGCTGGTGAAAACCACAGGGTTGTGGCCTGGATCCCAGAGCACCAAAATGTTGGTCATTTCCCTCATGATGCAGGTATCAGATTTATACTCAAGTCAGCATGAGTAGCCATATTTACTGCACAGTACAGGCATGCACATGTAGATGTGTGACAGTACTGTGCAGTAATTTTGGTTACTGCACAATAAATGTGCATGTGTAAACCCACCCAGAGAGTCTTCTTCTGCCCCTATTCACAAACCAATGGGAACGAAGTATCAGCAGAAGAGACAGGCAAGAGACTGAAGGCAAAGACAAAATAGACAGGAAGGAATCCCTGCAAAATGTTAGATCATTACCATGCACTTTCCCTGGAGTTATATAGTAGCCTAGAAAAAAAATAGGCTAAGAAACCAAGACTCTTCTTCCCCTGAGACATAGAGAAAGTTTGCTCCAACTCAGTAAACCTCCGGGTGCATCTACACATGTCCCCATGACTCCGTTGTTACTGAGCTGTCATTTAGTACTTTCTGTAGAAAGTATTAAATGATGGCGTAGTAACAGCTGTGCTGATGACACATGGTTACTTTTAGCCACTACATTGCCATAGCGACACACTATAGTGAGGGTGTGCATCACCATGGCAATGTAGCTGTGGCATCATGGTTTTTGCCTGCCAATGCTACATTACCATAATGCATTGCTACAGTACCATAGACATATAGACGTGCCCAGGGAGGTAGAATAAGGCCATATGAGGTTGCCAGATTCAGGTCAGCCACAGAGATAAAACCAACCACAATTGTGAAGTGGCAGTTGAGGCCATGGCTAGAACCAGGCAAGCTGACGAAGATCCTCAGTTACCCTCTGGCCTGATGTAGGATAGTCAGGAAAAATAAGATACATAAATGAAATAAAAGCCCAACAGAATAGTTCCCAACAAAATCAAGACAGCAGCAGTGGAGAAGTAAGTCTCCAGTCAATAATGAAAAAAACAACAATCAATGGACAACTGCTTTGAACACGAGAAGAATTATTGTTTTCAAGTTGCAGTTGGGTGGCAATAAATGCCATGTTTCTAAGGTGGTGAATATTCTACTAACAAGTCAGGAAATACTGGCTTGAAAAGCAACAAGTGTTAAAAAAGACCTATTGCAGGAGTGTAACTTGAAGGAAAGAACATAAGTAGCAGGAAGGAAATGTTTCTTGGAGGCACCAGGAACCCAATTTGTGTATCCAAACTGCAGTTGTGGCACCCTGCAAACAGTCCACTTCACAAAAAGCATAGTTCTATGAACTATGCAGTCCTCTCATGCTATCACACCACAACCTGTGAACCAAATGGGATGCATTAAAAAGCAGTTTTTGCACATTTGAACTCCTACTATATTGAAACTCAAAGCAACTTTTCACTGCTAAGAATGGTATAATTTGATTTGTAGTGACAAAGATTTTACATCACTTTAGATTTATAACTGCAACCAGCTGAATTAAATAAAATATATTTATAAATAGTGCAAGTTGAAGTAATTACCTCTGTGCAGCCCTGCCTGGGCACAGCACTTCAAGTTACATGTGGCTGTTCCCCTGCACAAATCTCCATCAAAGTTATTAGGGTTTTATGCAGGCTCTGGAGTCCACCCAAGTTGCTGGCTTGGAGCCCAAGAACCCTAGCCTAAAACATGCAATGAAGTCAATGGGCCTATTCATGTGAGAAAAGTTACTTTCACACATCTTTGCAGAATCACCAGACAAAGGAGAGTGAGTTTGTATTATACAAAGGGCAGCAAGGGATGCCAAACCCAAATTGGAAAAATAGATAAACAGTGACTGTGTTTCTCAGTAAATTAGGGAAAAGCCTATATATAAATATAATTGCCAAGCTCTGACAATTTATTCAAATTCTTCCTGTCCAAAATACACTATGATCAATAGGGATTCACTAAGACTTTTCAGATAAAAATTTGACCAGCTGTTTATCAAAAACCCAAATTCTTACTACCGTCCAAACCATCATTTATAACATGTTTTTTCTACAGACATGGTTTTACTTTCATTTAGTAATACATGTGGATCTGACACAAGTTTAAATATTTAAAGATCAAGCATAATGCTTAGATTTAACCATCTGAATATATTCATAAAGCATTTTGCAAGAGAGATGCTGTATATGAGAGCCAACTTTATTATCATTTAGAAAAAATTAAAACTACAGTCTTTTCCCCCCTGAAAATGATAAAGGCCTTATGATTAGGGGGGAAATGTTGTTTTGTTTTTTAATTAGTTTATTCAAGCAGAGTTTCATTTATTTATGGCACTCACAAATAACATACACTATACACCTTATAACAAAAACACTGACATGAAGCTCTGAGTCTGTTTGACTCATGGTCTAGGCTCAGCACATGTCAAAAGATTAACTTTACCTAATTTATGGAACATAGAAATGTATATTTTTCATATCCTTGATGCCAGAGGTGAAAAGCAATTCAACTCCAAGCTGGCATGATATTAAAAAGAACTGCTGCAGAAATTTCAGGAACAACAAACCCTTCTCAGGCCTGAGGGAAAGCCTACAGAGCAGTGTCCTCACTAAAATTTTAAAAAGAGATGCTTTGAACTACTACATGGAAACAAATATGGACATTTTCTGTGAGTTCAGAAAAAAAAATAAGTAAGAAAGAGAATAGATTATTCCTGAAAGGAAATCAGGTCCTGGCACCTAAACAATAAAAAGCTCTCAGGACCAGATATGTTTAGTCTCTACCCTTCATGTTTAGCTTTAGTTTTGCCTAAGAAAATGTTATCCTTTCAGATCAATAAATCTTGGTAATGGCCTCTGCAGAAGTCAATTTCCACTTTATTCTGTACAGTAGGGAACACAGTATGAGTGACTCAAAGATTTATAAAGTATATTGTGGGGTTGGGAAGAACCGCAGGTTAAGTACAGTTCCTGCATGTTGCAGCTTCAAAAGGCATCTTAACAGAAATGAAGCAAAATGAGGACCAAAAGGAGACACTGATCAAAAGGAGTACTTGAAGGGCTTAGCTTTTAAACTGAGGGGCAGAAAAATCCCTATAGTGGTTCACAAGGAAAAGAAACATTAAGTGGCACAGAAACTATAACAGTGACATATTTTACTTTTCTCATTAAGGGCCTTGAAATTTCTCATATTGGTCAGCAGCTGCTTGCATAAACAGTACGACTGAAAAATCACCATGCAACTATTCACTAAAATGAATAAAGTTTTCACATATGGACCCCATATCATCTGTGTCTTGATGCACCACAATACAGCCATTGCTAGTTAAGACAATGCAGGCTCTTCCCTCTATTTACCATGCCAACTCCGGGGTGAGTATGGGCAGTGCCTTATCCTTCTCCCTCCTCCTCCACTCTACCTTCTAAGGCTAGGTACAGAGGTTCAAGAAGGCCACGGATTTTTCTAAACACCCTAAATTAGTTCAGGAGTGAACGAAACTCACGTTGTCCCTTGGGGTGGGGGGCCATGGAGGCAGCCTGCACTGGACAAAACCAGTGCGCGCACCTCCCCACTGCTGCAGCTGCCTGGAGCCTGTGCTTGGGCTACCCTGTAGCTTCTACACTGCCACCACTGCCCCACATTTAGGGATGCTAAGCCCCATTAGCCTTGGCCTTTCCCTGCCTGTGCCCCAGGCTTCAGACACAGATATGGAGCAGCAGCCTGGTGGCAAGCATAGCACTGCCCACCACAGCAGGTAAGTCTGTTAAGGGGTATTGGGGGGGGCATATCAAGGCCTCCACAGTGAGGGAGGGTGGGGGCAGAGGCAGGGGCTGGGGTGAATAGAGCCCTGGGGGGGCTCATGGGAC
>NW_017729006.1:51068814-51069369 GCF_001723915.1 Gavialis gangeticus | reverse complement strand
GGGCTGGGGTGAATAGAGCCCTGGGGTGGCTCATGGGACAGTTGGAGCTGAGGGCAACTCATCCAGGGGCACAGGGGGGGCTCCTGCCACTGCGTGCACCCCAGGGAAAGCACAGGGAGCAAGTACCCCCTGGATTTGTGTGCAGAGCAGAAGTGGACTGCCGCTGTGTACTGGGCTCTAAGCCCTGCTGCCACTGCTTTGGGAACGGTGCAACACCATGTGCCTGCTGTGCACTGACTGCACCACATCCCCTCTCTGCCTAGCGGCAGCAGGCACATAGCTTTGTGCCGTTCCCAGGGCAGCGGCTGTGGGGAGCAGAATCCAGCTCACTGCAGCAGCCCACCTCCACACCGCACACAAATCTGGGGGGTGCATGCCCCCCATACCTTCCCCAGGGTGCACGCAGCAGCACGAGTGCCCCCCATCCCCGACAAGCCACTTGTGTTTCTCTCTTGTTTCTCCTGGAATAAGAAATACCAAATTAGGAGCTGTAAAAAATATTCTCCATAAACTATGACAATATAATCCCCCACCAGGTGGAATCCCGCCCCCCCC
>NW_017729006.1:51067278-51068712 GCF_001723915.1 Gavialis gangeticus | reverse complement strand
ACCCCCCCCCCCCCCACCCCCCCAGTGGAATCAACACAAATGTTTACACTTAGCACACATTTATTGGTAACATGGGTCCGATTCATAAACATTAAAAAAAGCTAGGTTCACTGTTGATTAAACATTGGTCACTTTGTGGCTTCATGAGACACCAGCAGAAACACAACAGACTGACTTAGATTTTGAAATTTGTTGGGAGCTGTTCAAACCTGGAATGCAAAATAAAATTCAGGGAAAGCTAATCCAAAAATGAAAGGAAATATTTGCAAAGACCCTTGTGAACTGAAACTAGAACGCTGAAAGAAAGTTGAAATAAAGAAGTACTCAAACTCTGTCAAACTGTCTCTCAAACTCTTTCTTTGTCAAACCATGCACTGGAAGCCTTTGTAGTCATGCAGTCCATTGTTGTTATTCTGGTCACTCTACTTTCTTCCTTTTATGTACTACAAACATGTGGGGTGCCTTTTTTTAGATTATGAATTCTCTGAGACAAGTACTATGCCTCTTATGCGTACAGCACCTAGCAGCAGGAAGAGCAGCACAATTAATTAAATATATAATAAAACATTTATTTCATTGCATAGAACGTCAGCCATTTATTCTTCTAAAAAAAAGATCATTTTAATAGATTCCCTTCCCAATATTCAAACCAAGATATAACAAAATGAACTTCCAAGAGTATCTGGAGCCAGGTGGTTACAGAATTGTTTATAGTCATCCCCTTAATGATGGAAGGTGAGAGAAATATTACCTAATTCTAAAAGCTACACCCTGAATTTCAGGGAGAATATTAGTACTAGTACTACAGTTGCACACAGTATGACGATGAAACCAGGACTAAACCAGGATGTTACATTCCAGTCAACATGGAAAGCTTTGGCTTTTTTTCAGTGACCTGGGATATTTAATTTCTCACAAAAAACAAAGACCTGAGTCTATAGGCCTGCAATTTGCAGAAAGGGAGACTGCTTATACATATTTTAAAGTCCAATGAAATATCAGTACAGTATTTATTCTGCAAAAATGCAGATGCTTAATATTAAGCACATTGATCATCTTAATGAAACAAATGAAGTTATCCTCTCTGTAACTGTTTGCAAAATTCAGTTTCAGGGTCAGGAGCTAGGACTATCCCTCCTTTTGTATGGGAACAGGGATGGGGGGTTTGTGGTGCATTGGGACCATATAACTGTGAGGCAGACAAAACAGCATTGGGCTGTGGCTTCCTAGCCTGCCCCTTTCCTTCTCCCTCTCCCTGAAGCAGCAGGAGCCAGAACTACAGGTGGGAAGGCAGAAAGCTGCTGATAAACTTGTTCTTGAAGTGTACAGGGGTGGGGGGAGGAGAAGTAAAGAATAGGGAGTCAAAATATATAAATAAAAGAACCAAAATCTTGCATGCCTGTCGATTGGATTGGGTGGGCAGGGAGGTGGGGG
>NW_017729006.1:51061670-51066466 GCF_001723915.1 Gavialis gangeticus | reverse complement strand
TAGGGGTCATGCTGGCTGGTATGGAGGAGCTAACATGGGCTGTAGCTCCCCCGCACTATCCTGGCCTGGTGGATGAGGGGCAGGGTTCCCACTCCAAGAAGTTTTGCTCAGTTAGTGTTGTTCATATAGCTTGGGAGGCCCATGGTTTCTCCCCTAAACCCTCCCACCCCAGCATTCCCATCATCGCCCTGGGAGGGGAGGGGGGGCCAAGAGTATGGTCTGGATGGCTTGAGCTAGCAGAATGGGACCTTAGGCCTCCTTTTCTATCCTATTCTGTCCCACTCACCATCCCAGCCTGGCTCAAAGCTGCCTGCACCTTTAACCTTGGTGCAAAATGTGGGAAAACTTCAATTAAGCTCCATTTACCTGAGGTTAACTGATTTTTTCCCCTTGTGTGCCTGGCCCTGTTTCCCCTGTTCTCCCCTAGCCAGGCAGGCTGGGAGGGGGAGGGCACCAGCTTTCCCTTGGACCCTTATGATCCAGTCCAAGTGCAGGAGTGGGTCCAGGGTAAGCATGTTTCCCAGGGCTCCATGCTCTTGATACAGGGTGGATCCATTCCCAATGCTTTGCTGCCAGGGTTAACTGAAGCAATAGCATGGACCCCAGGGAAGTACATCTCTCCAGGCTTCATGCTTTCACCACATGGCAGCTCCATACTAAGAGCATAGTCACCAGGGGTTAAACACCATGTGAATGGAGCCTGGAGAAACATGTCTTCCTGGGCTCCATCCTCTCACTGCCCAGTGGCTCTGCTCCCAGCAAAGAGCTGCTGGGATTTGACCACAGAAACATCATAGATCCCAGGAAACCATGCATTCCCAGGCTCTATACTCTTACCATGCTTGGTGCTAGGCAGCCCTTTTCTCTCTTCTCCTGCATTTCCCAGAGTCAGTAGGCATCTAGACATTTCCCATAGCCCTCTCCAGCTGGCCTCCTTGAAGCTGGCCTACAGATATATAGAATGAATGTAACTTAGCAAGTGGGGAACTGCCCTGACAAGCAGGGGCCCTGTGTTACGTTTCTGGACCCTGGACCCAAGAGGACAGAAGGTATCCCATTGTTATTTATCTATTTCATTTGACTGATACTAAATGTGTGTTGTAGAAAACCCATTGGAGGCCAGAACTAGAACAAGTACTAGCTTATTTTGGGTAGTTTCACATGTACCTGGGCAATCCCATTCTGCTACAGGTGGAAATAGAATCTAAACACCACAGAAGTGCTATAGATTACATTTATATGCCTCCATTTGTGCTACTTAGGTGCATTAATCATAGAATCATAGAAAATTCATGTTGGAAGGGACCTCAGGAGGCTATCTAGTTCAACCTCCTTCTCAAAGCAATACCATCCCCAACTGTATAATCCATGCCAAGGCTTTCTCCAGCCTGGTCTTAAAAACATCCAAGAATGAAGATCCCACAACCTCTCTGGGTAACCTGTTCCAGTGCTTTACTACCCTCCTAGTGAAAAAAAAATATTCCTAATATCTAACTTAAACTTCCCTTACTGCAGCTTGAGACTGCTGTTCCTTGTTCTATCATCTGCCATCACTGAGAAGAGTCTAGCTCAATCCTCTTTGGAACCACCCTTGAAGTAGTTGAAGGTTACTATTAAATCCCCTCTCAGTCTTCTCTTCTTCGGACTAAATAAGCCCAATTCTATCAGCCTCTCCTCATAAGTCATGTGCCTCAGCCCCTCACTATTTTCATTGCCCTCCGCTGGACTCTCTCCAAATTGTGCACATCCTTTATATAGTGGGGGGCCCAAAACTGGACACAGTACTCCAGATGTGGCCTTACCAGTGCTGAATAGAGGGGAAGAATCACTTCACTTGATCTGCTAGTAACATTCTTACTAATGCATTATTGGTTCATATTCAGCTTATTGTCCACTGTAACTCCTAGGTCCTTTGCTGCAGAGCTGCTGCTTAATCAGTCAGTCTCCAGCCTGTATTGGTGCATGGGACTGTTCTGTCCTAAGTACAGGACTTTTCACTTGTCCTTATTGAACCTCATGAGATTTCTTTTAGTCCAATCCTGCAATTTGTTGAGGTCCTTCTGAATCATAGCCCTACTGTTTACTACTCCCCCCAGCTTGGTGTCATCTGCAAACTGGCTAAGGGTGCATCTTTCAGGTCATTGATGAAGGTATTGAACAAATCCAGCCTCAGAACCAAACCCTGGGGCACTCCACTTGATACTGGATAGCAGGTAGAAATTGAGCCATTAACTACTACCCTCTGTGCTCCATGATCCAGCCAGGTTTCTATTCACCTTAAAGTCCATTCCTTTGACCCATACTTCCTTAGCTTGCTTGAGAGAATGGTGTGGGAGAGCATATCAAAAGCCTTGCTAAAGTAAAAATATATCATGTCTGGCAGTCTACCTGCATCCACTGAGCCAGTCATCTCATCATAAAAGGCAATCAGGTTGGTTAGGCATGACTTGCCCTTGGTGAATCCATGCTGACTGTTCATAATCACCTTCTTCTCTTCCAAGTGCTTAGAAATGGATTCCTTGAGGACCCATTTCCTGATTATTCCAGGGACTGCGGTGGGGCTGACCAGTCTGTAGCTCCCTGGATCCTCCTTCTTCCCTTTCTTAAATATGGGCACTATATTTTACCTTTTCTAATTGTCTGGGACCTCACCCATTTGCCACGAGTTTTCAAAGATGATGGCCAGCAGATCTGCAATCACATCATCTAACTCCTTCAGCACCCTTGGGTGCATTACATTCAGTCCCAATGGACTTGTATATAGCCAGCTTTTCTAAATAGTCCCTAACCTGTTCTTTTGTCACGGTTGGCTGCTCACCTTCTCCCCAAACCGTGGTGCCAGGTGCAGTAGTCTGGGAACTGACCTTGCCTGTGAAGACTGAGGTGAAAAGGCATTTTATGCATCCTCTGTTACTAGGTTTCTTCCCCTATTTAGTAAAGGACCCACACTTTCTGTGTTCCGCCTCTTGTTACTGACATGAGGTGAACTAGGATTCAACCTCAAGTGTCAATTTCATGAGTTTGGATACAGGATTGTTGTCCAGGCCAAACACTATTTTTTGTTTTCAATTTCCTTCCAAAAATATGCACATGGAAAAAACAACATTGTTTCCAGAAGTGGTGCTTAGTAGATGCAAATGTATTCCCTATGGTAAAGCTTTTCCCCATCCTGAATGTGTTCTGTTGCAATTCTGTCTGACTGCACCATTCACTGGTTATCACCAAAGTGATGCAACAGATATCACATGAACTGCTCTGCACACTCTACTTAACTCAAATCAATAGTAAATTCAAATTAAGGAGCTATGAGGGATCAGAGAATGAACCTTCTGCCACAAGTGGTTCCCCATTTTGCCTAAAGCTCCAAGCCAGCAAGCTTACTGGTCAATGCTGAAAGGTATGACCCTTTTGGCCTCATATTTTGAAAAATGCCAGAAGCTCATGTACAAATGGTGCACTTTTCCTCACTTCACAAATTTCAGATGCTTAACAAGTCCCAGTAGTGAGGCCAGATATGTTGCCTCATCCAAAGCATCACATAAACAAACAGGGGGCCCTCCGGAGATCTGCAGTCCGTCAGTGCTTCTACTCTGCTGATCTTGTCTTAGCTATGCTGAGTTAAGGTCAACCATTCAATTAATGTCTACTCTACTGGAGCAAATTGCTTTTGGTGTTGAACTGATATTATATTGGAGATCATTATTGCTTTTTGTATTAATAATTTAGAAGTTCCATCTTTATTTCTTATTTAATGATCAGCTTTAGAGTATTAGCAGAGAATACTAATAAGAATATTTTGGCTTAGGTGATGCTAGGACACAATGAAGAGTATCTATAATAAGGTTTGGCATGAGGCAGGGGTGATCCCTGGGTGTTTTGTGATATTTGATTTGATTTGTGGTCCTTTGGAAAAGAAACAAAACATGCTTGAACCTGCTAAATGTCCTGACAGGGAAATAAAAATGTCTCTGGGCTTGAGAACAAAATAATCCTCTTGGGGGCATTCTTTAAAAAAACAGAGTATTTCTCATCCTTAACTTATATTTAATAGCAGAACAAGTCAGAGAGGGGGAGGCAAACAATGGTCAAAGTTTGAAAACTCATAAAATTATTTCTATTTAGTCATAACTTTAGAATGCAGTTTTAAAGAACAAAGTCCTGCCAAAGTAGTAGTTTAATAATTGTCATATAGAATGAGGTTCGTGGTTTATACAAAGCAAGAACATCTCAAATCAGAAGCAAACATTTTCCTAGAGTAAAGGACAGGGTTTTTTGTGTTGTTTTAATTGTTCCAGGGTAGGGACAAGATTATTTGCTATGACGGTAAAGTAGTGGGACCCTGAACCTGACTAACATCATTAGTTGCAGCTGTACCTCTACAATTACTCCTGTTGTACTACTTTGACTGCAGTTAATCTGATGTGTTTCAGGACTGTTCTCTTACAGGTTCTGACCAGCTCTGGAAGAAGAACTCTTGCAATAAGGACAGTTGTTATAATAGTTCCAGTCCTACTTGTCAGATCAGAAAGACTACCTTGTCTGAATAAACTTTACCAAGCATCCAAGCTTCTATGGGAATCTGAAAAAGAGGAGGAAAAAACCCTTTAAAACATTTTTGAAGATTTCCCCTACCCTGTCTGGTTCCAGAGCAAAAGTTACTTTTCCAGCAAAACTTTCCATTATCCTGATGACTAAGGGCCAATGAAGCAAATGTTTTAAACTTTTATTTATTTATTTATTTATTTATTTATTTATTTATTTATATATATATATATATATATATATATATATATATA
>NW_017729006.1:51061202-51061444 GCF_001723915.1 Gavialis gangeticus | reverse complement strand
TATATATAAATAAATAGACATAGGCTTTTTGTAAATAGCCACAAAGAATTCTTAAAAGACTTCATGAATTTGAACACCTTCCACTTATAAGGTATTAAGTGTCCTCATCAAAGTAGAATTCTGTTTTTTTTATAAATGGCAGGATCTCAATAAAAAATCAGTTTTCTATTTAGGGATCAGGTGATGGAACTTTTCCAAGTGGAATTGGAGTTGACTGTCTTTAGAATGAGTTTGCACCTACT
>NW_017729006.1:51045527-51056202 GCF_001723915.1 Gavialis gangeticus | reverse complement strand
TGGAATTGGAGTTGACTGTCTTTAGAATGAGTTTGCACCTACTAAAGTGAAGTGAAGTGAAGTAAAAATTGAGATAATTTATTATGCAATCAGGCTCAATACAAGTCTCCTTCAGATGTCCTGGGGAACAAATGGAAGTGGCTCTAGGAAGGAAACTGCCCTGAAAATAAAAATGGAAAGGGGATATCAGGAAGCATTGTGTGCAAACAGATGTAGAATATGTGATGGCAGAACAGTCAATATGGTGATTTGCCTGTGTTTTGATAGTCCCTTTTCAACCTTTTTTTCTGAAGGAAAATGTCACAAAGCGAGTGAAAAACCTTGAAAGTTTTAAAACATGGTTACATTTTGAACTCACCTGATTCAGAAAAGCAGCAATTTTTAATGAATCTGGGACTTTCAGTCCTGCATGACACAAAGCAAGATGCCCTCCAGTAACATTAAGAGTATAAACATTTCATGCCACTTTGGGAAATAGTCCATAGTCAATTCCATATTCCAAACTGGGGTTAATATTTACCATGGAATATTTCAATAAACAAATATGTCACACTAGAAGAAGACAGGAGAATAGGAAGGGGCATTTCAAAATGAAGTTGTAAGGAAACCTTAAATCTTCTACCTTCTAAGGCTTGTTATTTCAAGTCACCATATGAAATGTACTGTCACTGCTTGTCCTATCATTCTGGTGAAAGTGACTGACAAAAGCACTATGAAACTAAAGCAGATATGAATGCATATGCACATGTGCGTGCACAGGGGCACACACACATGCACACACACACACACATGCACGTGGGAATTGTACAAATCTTTCTTGTTATCACTACCACTGGAAATGCTATTCTTCTTTTGAGCATCTTCAGTATACTCCTGGCAACACTAAGCTTTTTCTCATTAACCTTTCTTTTCTGTACTTATCAGCATCTTTTCCACATTGTTGAGGTCACTGTTTCAAACAATTGTTTGGGGGGTGGGGAGCCACAGTAATAATGGGCTCAGGGTCACAAATGATACTGGTGCACATAATAACTAAACCTGCAGCAGTAAACTGAGAGAGAGGGAAGGAGAGAGAGAGAGAAAGGAGAATACTGACTAGGTCAGAGGTCAGTTCTCTGATCTCATTGTCAACTCCTCTGCTGCTAGCACTATGGAATTTGTCTTTCATTACCCTGTCTGACAGTCCTATCAATGCACCCTCAAAAGACTCCTAAATGGGAAATTGTAAAGTTCTGGCTGAGGTAACAGGCAAAACAGGCTTGTGATGCTGACTTCTGACTCTCTCTAATTTCCCTTGAATTCTTGCTTTACTTACAGTGACTTAACATACAATATTTCAGCTTTTTTGTTTGTTTTTTTTCTCTGTGAGTCTCATATTTAACTTGTTATTTAGCTTAGCCTTCATTGTTCATTTTGGAGTTATTTAAATGCATATTTTTCTGTTTCAATTTCTTTTTTTAAAATAATGACTAACATCTATGCATATCTAGGCTGTTAACTGTACAAACTAGAACAAGCTTAAGTCTGAGGGTCTCACATTATTCTTGGAGTAAGGGTGAGTGGGGGCAACACTGTCTTATCATTAGACAGTCTGGGAATCCTCACATCTGCCTGTCTTTCTATCTCTGATGGTCTGTATTATGCCTGAAATATTTTGTTTAACCTTAAACAGATTTTTCCTTCACAGAGAATTTTTAAAACTTGCTTAGTTTAAAAACCCTTCATAAAACTGTGCCTCCATCCTTTGTACATCTTTAGATTTCACTGCACCAAGAAGCATCCCCCTTTAAATATGCATTGAGACTTCTGCTGTAAAATATTGTCTGACCTGTTACTTGGATCAGTGGATCAAAATTGGCCAGTTCACCACGTTGACATATACACTTAGGTTATGCTTACACCTCACCCTACATCACTATAGTGATGCACTGCATCGCTGTAAAATGTGCTACGATGATGTAGCAATCACATGAGTCTGCATGTGATCAGCAGCTACTTCGCCATACTGGCATGCTCCCCTGTTTTAGTATGCCACTCTTGCAAAGTAGCAGTGCAAACTAACCATGCACCATGCACATGGTGCATGACAAGTAGTTACTGTGCCTACTGTCACTAAGAAGTACTACAGCATGGCACCGTTACAATGTCACTGTAGGGCGATGTGTAAATGCACCCTTAGAAACCTACTTAAATAATTCCTGAGATAATACTGTCTGACCTTTAACCCTCTCTGAAAGACCATCAACTGCTTATGAATTTCCTTCATTTTATTTTTCCTATCAGTGTAGAAAGACTGTGGTATGACTACATCCACTACAAGTTTAGCTTCACTCAAGATTGATTGAAGCTTAAGGATGAAACTGTGAGATGAATAGATTGGTTCATGTGGGATTTGGAGAAACCCTGCTTGGTCAGAAGCTTGGTTTGATGCCTGAGAAGGATTTTGTCTTCATGAAACTTTATATAAAGGGCCCAGCCAGGACTACCTGAACCTCCTATGATTCAGGCTGATGTAATATCCTATCATCACAGAGAATAAATAAAATTAACAGGTTACTAAGGATGCAGAGTGAGTACATTTCAATCCTGTTCAGCATTGGCGATCCCTCATGGTCAATGATGATCACTCCCACAGGTCAAGTAAATGGTTGTAGATGAGTAGAAGCCTTCACATGACTAGTTTTACACTGTGAGGTCATTGCACAATGACAAGCACACAGATCATGGCAGAGTAGAAACTGTGTCCAGTGGCAAGGAGATTCAAGACAACTGGGGTTACTCTTCTACTGTAGCCTTCATCTGCCTTTGCAGTCGTTGAGAAGTATGCCTTCTGCATCCACCTGCTCCACCATTGAGGTCTTTGTGGTGTTGCACTGCTCTTCGTCTGATACTTCACCTTAGACCTTACCACCATGGGTGACCCTACCTGGAGTATAAGACTCCTGATGGTGTTGCTGTTAGTGTCATAAGTACACACAAGCCTCTCCACTCTGTCAAGATGGAGTTCCATGGAAAGGAAATGGATTGTCAATTCTGTTAAGACTATACTGATGTAATAAGGGAAGGGAGATCCTGGACTGGAGCAAATATATAAATAAGTGCCTTAAGGACCCATATCACTCTAGTATGAGAAAATACAGTGCAACCCTCTATAAGAAAGTGATATGCATACGTTACTGCCATATAGATCCTTATGGTGTTGACAGAAAATCCTGATTTTTTCAGAGCCGATAGTGCACAAATGTGTGATGTCAAGGGAAACAGATAACGTTGAAATGCCTAGGGGGAAAAAAACCCCTTTTCGATAGGATTTGCAAATCAGTCTGCTTTGGAGCATTATTCTTTTGAGCATAATGCTTTGAAATTCTATGGAAGAGCTAATAGTGTATGTCATTCATCATCCTCTGGGCCACCGCATTCAATGAATATGAGGTAGGGTACATGATTGCATTGTTCTGCAAAAACTGTTTCAGGTAGGGCAGGTAAAGTGATTTGGAGACTGTGCTGACATTCGTCAGACGTAGATATCAGAAGTGCTTGGCCAAAGTAGAGCTATCATTGTCATCAGCTCTATCTCAGTTTCCCCAAAACCTTTAATATCCAGGGAATCAGGGGAAAGTCATGTCTGAGAGAACCATCTCCAGGAAGCCTGACTAGAGACCCTATTGGATCAATATGGCTGATGCTTGGTTGTTCTCCTTTTGTGATAAACAGGTCTTTTTCTGGGATTCTTCACCTGGAAAAGATTCTACACTATTCTATTCTTTGTAGAGTTTTATACCATCCTCATTACTCTAGTATCCTAGAACTTCCCCTTCATGCACTAAGCAGCATGAACAGTGTCTGTCAGATCTTTATCCTCTCATATCATGATGCCTCTCATGAGGCAAAGCAAGCATATGCAGTTGAGCGTTTTATTCTGGATTAATATCTATTTATTTAGCTATAAGAAAATGGTGATTTTATTTCAGATAATTACAAGCTTATGGAATTTGTTTTCATTTTAATTTGGCATGGAAAAAAAACCAGTTCTCGTAGAAAAGAAATGTAAAAAAAATCAGAATCATTTCAGGAATAGCCAAGCATTTCAGTTCGAAAAATTCCAAATACTTCATCTCAGAAATGTTGAAATTTTTCTTTTCTTTTTTTTTTTTTTTGGACCCTGTTTGGGGAAGAGGGACTCCAGGGATGGCCATTTATTGTAAAAATTAATCAGGGCTGGAAAGGGGAAGAAAACAGAGAATAAAAGAGAATTAATTCTGAATGACTAATAAAGAAAAATTAAAATTGTCTGTGATGAGTGATGAGATGGAGAAGGATCAAATGGAAGTAAGAAGATGGAGAAAGGAATTGGAGAAAAATGTAGAGGAGGGAGCCCCTCAGCACAGCAGGCACCACTGCCATTCCAGACTAGAGAAGCACTTTCCTGTGGTTACAAGGTAGCCACAAGTAGCCACTCACCCCTGCATGTTTCAGCACCTTTAGAGTGGGAGAGGCTCAGAGCGCTCCAGTCCCATTCACAGGAAATAGTATCCATAGGTGCACGGTCCCCAGATACCAGCCCAGTACTGCCCATCACCACACACAGCAACATTGGACCATGAGCTTAATTAAGTTGTCCTCCAGTAGTGCTCCTTCTCCTAGAAAATGCATCCTCCTGGATGTCACAATATTTTATAACTGACTCAGGTCCGTACCTGACAGTGCAACTTGCTAGCGATGCATGTTGTGAGATGGGCAGGGGACATGACCTCAGAATGACAACAGTCATGATAAGCATATGCAACATAATACAGAGCACATGTGCTGAGATAAATTAGGTCAGAAAAACAGCAACAGCCACTGGGTTTTTAGGAAGATGTTTCAATTACATTTGTTCTTCATTATAAGATGCTTTAATATGAAGTCACCCGTATAGCTTTCTGAAGCACTCAAACTTTGAATTTACTTGAAGTCCAATCTTTGCTATAAAGTACAAAACCCTTGGCAGTACCTAAAAAAAATATAGAAAGCAAGAAACAGATTTTAATTGATATAAAAGGAACTTTTGTATTATTAATAGTAGGACTGGGAAAATGTCCGTTTTATTTTTCCACCCATATTATTATATGTCTCCCGCTTCTGTTATTTTCTTTGAAATAATCATCCTTTTTCCAAAAGGTAATGGATATTTTTACCTTTCATACTTCTGTTTTATGAGTATTTATAAGCCTCACTGCTCATACTTTATTCAACAGGTAAGAGTCTACCTTATAAAAAAGCAATTTAGGTTTATAGATTTGGCAATGCTGAATATTTGGTAAAACGAAGAGAACCTGTGTTAAGAAATGGCATATCTGAAAAAGTCTGGGACCACTTACTTTAAAGGGTACTTATGCATTACAAAGACAATAGGTTATTTTTATTATTGTTATATGCAAATAAAATAATATATTTGCAAATATGTGATGCCTATGGACATTTATTTAATTAGGATGCTTACTGAGTTGTTTTTGGAAGTAAAATATTCTGTTATTCAAAATAGTCTCATCTGTGCACATCTACACCTTTGAATGACTCCTCGCTCTACACTGAGTACACAGTAAACTGAGTTATTTTGTGAAATATGAAAAAAAATCTTAGAAATGATTTTAGAACATTGCTTATGTTCTCCTTAATTTACTCTATGTGTTGTTTTATATGTGTTCTTTACTCCATAGTGAAATAAAGTCCTATATGTCCCCACTCAGCTGTAAAATGTGACCATTTTTAGTGAAATTCCTTTATTGATCTGAAGATTGACATTTTTTGTATCTTTGGTGTCTCGTAGCGTATTTATCCCACTAATCATTTAACCATAATAAAACTAAATAAGGTTTTTTTAAATCCCTTGCTTATAGCTATTTTGTAAACAATTTATCCAATATTCTCTAAAATTCATTCTCACCCATAATCCTCTCTTGTGTACCATTGACAGAGTGACCTTCATTCTCACTAGCTCATCCATCATACACTGAACTTTTCACTCTGTACCACACTCCTCTCATCCTAGCAGGGGAAACCTTTGTCCGTATCCCAGCTTGCCATTCACTGGGGATTCTGTATTTGTGCAAATGTATATCAGAGATGAGAAAGGGGAAAGTGGAGGAAATATCACCCCTTCAGCATCTTTTGAATGTTAGTGCAGATGGGCACCTTTTAAGCCCATCTATCATTCTCATCTTCAGTATTTTAGTTAATAAAATTCTTCCATTTATATGCTCCACTTCTCAACAGAAACCATCTAGTGAATCAGTAACACTGGAAAACTAATGAACATTTGAGAAATGCCTTTCCCCTAGAATGTCTCCAAGTACGTGCCCCTCTATGTTGCGTGTAAGCATGGGTATGCATGGGACAATGAGTCTGAAGAAAAACACAAGCAATTGCATTTCATTTAAATGAACCATGTTCTAAGCATGCCTATTTAATGTTGCCTCTTACTACCCTTTATAATATTCTTAAACTGGCAAGGTCAGTTTCTGGAAATCTCCATACTAAATATTCTCTTTTTAAACTTTCAGAGTTATTCTCACCCAAGTTTGTGTGTGTCACATCTTTAAAAAGCTTCCTGTGCATCAGGAGAATATGAAATAACATGCCATTTAAAGGCCAGTCTTCTAGAAAGTATATTTCCTGTATTTCTTTTCCTACTTCTTTCACTACTATGTTCAGTTGTGTGGGGTGGGGGGAGAACCAACATTTTTTTTACATTCATCTACTTCAATTAGTCCCTCCTAATTGGAATGATATTAGTGCAATATAGAGGGCTACATAAGAATTATTGCCTCACGGAGAAAAAAAGTAACAACTGTTTGATCATGAGTTTGGCATGCTGGACTTATATGAGTAGAATGGGTATTTGGATCCCTATGACTTGTTATGGTTTTACCATTAACTTTTTTGTTCTTTATTTTTCCAGAGATAAACATTGTAAAATATATGCATTCATTCTTTGAAACTGTGTACAAGAGAACATATCATAGAAAGGACTGAAGATTATGACACAGGAAAAATGAATTATTGAACAGTGTTAACTATTGGAAGAAATATTATAGCAAGATAGACAGTGGGTGTGGAAAACTACAAAAATTGAACATGCTGAAACTGTGGCATAAAGAGACAGTGCATTTGAACAAGCTTTATTAACCTCAAAGCATCAGCCATTTTGTTTCAGGAGGACAAAGGTAATATTTATGTACTTTTGATTTAAAGGACTGAAGTTTTTTACATCAGTCACAAGTAACAAGTTTAGAGTCAATGTTTAATTCATATAAATTATCCCAAGGCTGAAAGTATATTGATAATTTATCTGAACTTTCCAAACTTTTTGAGTCTACAGAACCTGGCTGCAAATCTGATCAGGCTAAAATTTCCATATACTCCTCTCGTCCCCCTGCTTCCCCCCCTTTTTTTTAAATAAAAAGTATTTCTGCTTTGTATCCCAGAGTCCCCAGAAGTCAAGTGTTTTTGCTAATTATAGAATCATGGGGCCTGAGTCTCCCCTCATGCACACTGATCTAAAACTAGGTGTGACTTCACTAATTACTCCAGGGAAACTGAGCCTTTAGACACTGAAGATGGAAGAAACCTTTTAAATCTTCTAATCCATTCCCTTGCCAATGCTGGGTTGTTCTTTATTTTATGTTCACAAGTGTTTCATCCAGTTTTGTTTTAGATGTGTTAATTGATGGAGTTTCCAGTATTCTCCTTCAGGAGGTTATTTCATAGGACAATAACTCTCAGTGTTAGTGATTTATCTCTAATTTCTAGCCTAAATTTCTTCTTCTTAGACATATCTAAATTGATGAAAGATAAAAGAAATGAAAGGAAAAACATAAAAGTCAAGATAACAAGAAGAGCAATACCTTCAAACCCTAAGTTCAGATTTAATAGGTATTTTGGAAACATGGTGATAGGAGTGTTTATTTGCCAGAAACTGCCCACCTATTTCATTTTAGACTGCAACATACCAAATTCTTTAATCCACTTCTTGAAATGTGTCTGGGGATGGAGATATATATATATATATTTGCTGCCCAAATAGACATATGTGCAGAAGAAGGATATATCTATATATCTATATACTTATGCATTACAATATATACTTATGCATTATATAGATATAGATCTAGAATAGATATAGATCTTACTTATATACTTGTGCATGATATCAATATCAATATAGATATAGTTTCATAGTAGCTAGGGTCAGGAGGGACCTGATGAGATCATCTAGCCTGACCCCCTGCCACAGGCGGGAATGAATGCTGGGTTCACAAGACCCCAGACAGGTGATCATCTAGCCTCTTTTTTAATTTCCCCAAGGTAGGGGCGTGGACCACTTCCCTAGGAAGTTGGTTCCAGATTCTGGCCACCCTAACTGTAAAATATTGCCTTCTGATCTCTAACCTAAACCTATTCTCCATCAGCTTATTACCATTGTTCCTTGTCACCCCAGGTGGTGCTGGGGAGAAAAGGGCTCTTCCTATTTGCTGATGATCTCCCCTGTTGAGTTTGTAGGCAGCCACCAGGTCCCCCCTCAGGCTCCTCTTGCCAAGGCTGAATAGGTTCAGGTCCCTCAGTCTGTCTTCATCGGGCCTGTCCTGCTGCCCTCTCACCAAATGGGTGGCCCTCCTCTGAACTCTCTCCAGGCTAGCCACATCCCTTTTGAAGTGTGGCGCCCAGTACTAGATGCAGTATTCCAACTGCGGCCTGACCAAAGTCGCATAGAGTGGGAGTATCACATCTCTGGACTGGCTTGAGATGTGGTCTGGCATTGGCAGCTCATGTTCATCTTGGAGTCAGTAATGACTCCAAGATCCCTTTCCACCTCTGTGCTTTCAAGAGGGGAAGTCCCCAGCCTGTATGTATGCTGTGGATTCCTTCTCCCAAGGTGCAGCACCCTGCATTTGCCAACGTTGAACCCCATCCTATTCTTACCTACCCACTTTTGTAGTCTGTCTAAATCTAGTTGCAGCCTCTCTCTCCCTTTAAGTGCGTCCACCTCACCCCACATCTTAGTGTCATCAGCAAACTTGGACAACGTGCTTTCAACCCCTTTGTCCAAGTCATTGATGAAGATGTTAAACAGTGTGGGCCTGAGGACCAAGCCCTGGGGGTGCCCTCTTCTTGCTCCCAATGTACTTGAAAAATGTCTTTTTATTGTCCATAATCCTGGATCCTAGCCTGAGTTCCATCTCTGCCTTAGCCTTCCTAATAGCCCTCCTACAGTCCTGGACAGAGGAGGAGTACTCCTCCTTGGTGATAGCTCCTCCCTTCCACTGGTTGTATGCCACCCTTTTAGTCCTCAAGCATTCCTGAATGCCCTTTCTGAGCCAAGGGGGTTTCTGAGCACTCTTACCCCACTTGCTTCTCTCAGGGACTGTAACCCTTTGGGCCTGGAGGATTGTCCCGTTAAGGTATGACCATCCCTCATGGACTCCCATCTCCTCTACCTTCTAGGCCCTCAGTGCCTCCATCACTAATCTCTGAAGCTCATTGAAGTTGGCCCTTCTGAAGTCAAGGGCTTTAGTCTTGCTGTAAGCCCTTGACACCCTGCACTGGATAGTGAATTCCAGCAGGTGATGATTGCTATTGCCCAGGTGGTCAAGGACCTGCAGTCCCCTCACCAGGTCATCCCCAATGGCCAGGACCAGGTCCAGCAAGGCATTACCCCTAGTGGGGCTGTGCACCTCCTGGATAAAGTGAAGGTCCTGTAATACAGCCAGGAACTGGCTATATAGATATAGATATCTCTTTCTTCTATTTGGGCAGCATAGTAGCCTCACTGGAACCTTTGCCATAGCCCTCAGCCTCTGCTTCCAGGGCTGTTTCTTGCATTTACCCTGTGACAGATATCATATGTGTTGTGGCCACTAGCATAAATCTGGAGTTAGGATGTTGTAAGTCATGAAACTATTCTAGGTAGTGTTTTAGTAACAGGGGGCAGGATGTAGCCCAATGGAGTTGTATTAGCACAAGAGGGACAGCACTCTGGCCTGCAGTACACAGAATGATCTGTAAACAAGTGGATAACCAGTCCTCTCCTCCCCCCTGTGTAAGATGGATGTATGGAGAGAGGTGTCACTGAAGATGTAGGATGCATTTGGTGACTTACCTAAAACTGTGTAACTGTCACTTACATGTATGATCAGGGAAATAAAATTCAGCCCTAAGTTTTCCCTCGCTTTCAATAGAATTTAGCTGCCTATGTGGCTTTTGTGTTTTTTGAAAAGTTCCCACTAGTGGTTAATTCTTTAGGTCCAAGTTTTATCCTAGGTGTTGCAGATGCAATAGCAGGAAGTAGCACAGAGAACTTCCCACCTGCACTTCTGTTCAGCATAGCTGAGAACACACTCCTAACTCTAGTGACATAACTCGAGTGGGTGGGAGAGGGGGTGATACCAGCAACTGCCCCGAGTGCCAACTTGGAGGGGGTACAAAAATAGCAGCCTCTTCTGAGAGCCATGTGTTTGCAAACATGGTGGCAACTAGAAGCCACTACTTCCACTATGCCCTGGTTACCTGGTCATGTCATTATGCTGCTGCCTCGTTCATAGTGGGTAATGTGACAGTGTGTACATCAATGATCAGAAGTGGGCACAGACTGCCAGTCTGGACCCTTGCTGTCATGTGCCTATGCTAGAATGTACAG
>NW_017729006.1:51020950-51040527 GCF_001723915.1 Gavialis gangeticus | reverse complement strand
TATTTAGTGTAGGAAAAATCCAAAAGTTAATCTTTGCTCTCAAAACAATTATGTCAAAATACTCAGCACACATTATGAAAGGAAATCATTCACTGAATCTTTTTTGAAACAACAGTAAGTTATGATCCACCAAGCATTTCCCTCAAAATCCTGTTCTTCTATTGGTCATCCTGCCTTCCACTTCTAAGACTGCTCAGAAACTCATGGCCAGATTCTATTCCACCTTTTCAGCATCTAAGTGAACTTTGGTGCCTTAGTGTGATTCTATTCTACCCTGCCTGAGTCCATGAAAAACAGTTAATATGAAAGGTAGATGGGTCCTTCTCCTCCTCACTGCTTTTATTTGACTCAGCCTCAAGGGTCAGATGATGACGTGTTACAGAACTATATGCATTAATGGATTTTCTGGACTCCAACACAATCATGTTAAAGTACCCAAATCTATTTAGATTCCCAATAGGTGGACTAAGAGCTAGCCCTGTTTGTGTCTGGCCACATTACACTCTCCATCAATGCAAAACTAGAGGACAGGAGGTTGATTGTGGTATTTTTGTTTTAATAAATAATGAACATAAATTAATTTTTAAAACCTAAATTATATAAGGTCAAGAAAGAACAATCTTTCATGATATTAATAAAACTCATCAGCCACAGACAGTCCCAGTTCAGGTGCTGTAATACATCTGTTTGTAGTTACATAACTTAGCAAAGAAAAAATATTTTTTCTGGATCTTTTTTCCATTCTTTTTTATATTCACTTATATGTTATATGTCCCCAGCATATACAAACAATAGCAAAAAAATGGAATCTCCTAATATACTTCTAATGAGAATTACTCCAAGAGAGGATATGCTTTACATGTGGAGGAAAACCATTGGTAGAGTCAAAAGTTTCAGTTGAAAAAAGGGGTGAGTTGATGCTGTTTTTATTATTCCTCTGCCAGATCTCTTACTCTCAAGGCCACTGAGCGGTGACCTGCTTAGTGAGAAATATTAGGAAGAGGTCAGGCAGAATGACCTCTCTATTTTGCCTCCCAGTGGCCTGGCTCCCATTTACTACATCTTTGACATCCTTAAGTGGGTTTCTGCAACTATTTGTTCTGTAAAACAAACTGAAGTGCAAGCCATGGAGAAAAAGATATATACTGTAGGTGTCTGACTCAAGATCAGTCTTGTGAAACCATTGGAGGATCTCTCTCACTTCCTCACCCCTTAATTAAATGATTAAATTAAATCAACTCAAATCAAATTAATTTAAATTAAATGTATATATACGTGTGCATGTGTGTATGTATACATGTATTTATGTATGTATATATGTATGTGTGTGTGTGTGTTTCTGTGTGTGTGTATATATACAAATGTGTATGCACTCATGGCACCTCTTCTAAAATATTTGTTTACAATGTACCACTAAAGTATTACCGTATTTGGGGGGGAAGGGGTTGGTTTTGTTGTTTTTTAACTGTTTAACATTTCTTGCAAAAGAATGGCTTGTAATCCATAATTAATTCTAGACTGAAGCCTCACTTGTTGGATTTAATAAGACTGAATGCTACATGCATTATTCAGTAGCAGGATTTTGGAAGATGGAAGAATGTATTGTGTGCCTACTAACTTCATGCTGATTTGGAGTACATGTTCTATATCTGTGGTGTGAAACATCCAGCCTTCCAGTCAGTATGCAACCCCTGTCCTCGACAGTAGGCAAGGGAACGCTCAATGATAAAACACAGGTTAGACAGCAAATCAACAAAGGAAAATCTGGCAGTGATGGGACAATAACTGAACATACACAGTGAGATCACATCAAATGAGATACAAATGCATAAAGATAACCAATACAATGAATTTAGATATAGATCCAAAGCTGCACTATCAGACCCTGCTAGCAGATGAAATAGAATAGTATACAATCCTCTCATAATACAACAATAGGGATGCAAGGTTACAACAAGAATCCCAACAACACAAGG
Source organism: Gavialis gangeticus (assembly GCF_001723915.1). Classification (NCBI taxonomy): domain Eukaryota; kingdom Metazoa; phylum Chordata; order Crocodylia; family Gavialidae; genus Gavialis; species Gavialis gangeticus. The sequence goes on along the minus strand of NW_017729006.1, from coordinate 51,038,551 downwards.
AACCAGAACACAGCTATGGCACAGCAGCTGTGCCCAAAAACGGAATGGTACCAGAGGAAGGACCTTGTTACCTAGAGGAACACCATCACTGTCTCCTAGGTCAACTGACTAGGAAAGGACCCATATACATGAAACCCCCCTTAACAAACAGGTGGCCCTAAATTCCTCTCTACACCCAAGGGTGAATTGTCCCCCTCCCATCAGGGCCTTCCCTTTGATCACCAAAAATGGGGAGGGCACCTCCTCTCCTGTGGAAATCCCCTTCCTGGGTAACTCACGACTCCAGCAGACTCGTGCAGCGCCGGCAGTCCCTTCAGCTCTACCAGCCCTGTGCACCGACCCATGCACTGAGGGCTCCTCCTTCATGTAAGGTTGGGGACCCACACTGCCCTGTGCAGCCACTGAGGTCCTGTCCATTCCCAGACCCTTTGTGCACCAACCCATGCACAAAAACTGTGGCTCCCTCCACAGCAGGACAGGGACATAGCTGCTTGCTACTTCCTGCTTGGTGGAGGCATCTTCAGGGCACTTTTGGGGCAACTGCTCCACCCCACTAGTCAGCTCCACTAGCTCTTCTGCACCCCTTCTTCATTGTCTGTCCTTGAAGCCACCTGTGTATTGGGCACCTAGGCTTTTATCCTTTCCGGGGGATCCACCCCCAGGTTGAAGACAGACGAATAGGAAAGCCTGAGGGGTTAGTTGCCCCTCACGCGCTTTTCTTTATCTTGCCTCTGGGTCAGAGAGGAGCAAGTTTGCCTCCTGTCTTCTCCTGATTGGTGGAAATGTCCTACCACTTGGCCTGAACCATTTTGGGCTCAAGTTAACAAACTGGGTTGCCAGTGAGCCCAATGACAAGCTGGCCACACCTTCTTTAAGGCAAATGGCACTTGCATTGCTCAGAGAAATTTAAAGACACTGTCTAATATGTTTTCTCCCTGGAGCAACTGGCTGAAGAGTTGGAAAAGGGAAAGAAATTGTCTTACCTCCAAGTTACAACAGGCAGAGAACCAATGGAAAGCCCTTTTGCCACAGAAACCTAATATTGTCTTGTATCTTTATCCTAAATTTATCTGGGAGGCCTAGAAAATGTAGAAGATACAGAGTCCATGTTGTGATATTTAGCAACTAGCTTACATGGGAGGGTAGCTGTAATGTCATTGGGCTTGTCACAGCTTTCACTGTCCCTTGAGACTGCTCAGGTAAGCTCTCTGCTCTGCAGTTAGATCATCATTAGCAGCCATCTGTCTCAGGAGATCAAGAAAATTGTGCCTTTGGTGGGTTACTGGCTACCACCACAACTTTTTGAGTGGCTAAGTTTGATGCACAACAAGCAGACCCTCTCACAAGTTACACATACAAACTTGTTTAAACTTGCACTGGCATGTCAAGTACCATCTTGTCTTGCCTGCCTCTGACACCTCTTCTCTATCTCATCATTCACCCGCTCCATCTCAAAGAGATGTAGGCCCTGCTTCACAGTGGCTTTCCACTTGCAGTGGTCTGAAGTGATTGATTCCCAGCATTCGCCATCTACACACAGCTTGCAAAGGTTTTTTTTTACAGACATTAACAAACCAGAGTTTGGACCATCCAAGTTGATATTTACCAGTGGCCAGTTCACCATAGTGTATGTCCTTGGGGATTTGGGTATCTCTCATATGATTCAACCATCCTAACCAATAAAGGCATCTCTGCCTCAGGAGCATGAACATACTGAGTATCTTGCCCCATTCCAGAACAGCAATGTTGGAGATTTTCTCATACCATGTTATGCCCGGGATAAGGCAGAGACATTGAATATGGAAACTGTTCAGTTTTCTTTTTTCTTTGTCTTAAGGAGTCCATGTTCTGCTGCCATATAACAAAGAACTAAGCATGCAAGTGTTGCAGGCAGACATTTTTGTCAATAGAGGAAGTGCTCCATTTCTCAAAACTCTCTTTTGAAGTTTAGCCATGGTGCTGCTTACCATTCCAACGGGAGTGCTAATTTTGGCTTCCAAACCAAGACTCGGCAAGATGATAGAGTCCAAGTAAGTGAATTTTTCAACCACTTCCAGGCTTTCATCATTTATTCTAACTTCAGGTCAACTTGTTGACCCATGACTACTGTCTTCCTTAAACTAGTGGTCAGACCAAAATCATCACAAGCATAAGAAAAGTGACCCATGAGATTTTGCAGCCCTGCTTCTGAATGACTAATGATTGCTATGTCATCAACAAAGAGCATTTCATGGACAAGAACTTCTCAGGTTTTTATCTATATAGTTAGATATCACAGTGTAAAACAGGCCAAAATCCAGACAGAACAAAGAAGCAAGACCTGAGGAACAAGACCAGAAAAACCATAAAAGGAAAAAAAACAAAAGTTCTTTTGGACATGTGATTAGAAAAGAAGGGGACTGCCTTGACAATAATTCAAAGATGTATAGAAGGAAGAAGGAGAAGGTGGAGAAGAAGGTGGAGAAGGTGGATAAAAGGCACAGAGGAATGAATAACATTGGAGATCAGACAACCAACAAGATTAGAAAAGAAAGTTTAGAAAAACTGTGGAGAGGTCTTGTTCACTGTCCCGCTAAATCTTGACTTAAGAATTGTTAAATAAGACTGCTGCTGCTACTTCTACTGATATTGCTACTACTACTGTAGTTCTGTAAAAAAAAAATTGTTCCAGGAGACCCATTGGTTTCAGGGTTTTTGATGGGATGCTTTTAAGTACAAAGGCTCTTTTGATGGCATGTAAAAATGAATGAAATAAAATGCAATACATTTATGCTTTAACCCTCATTTTTTTTATCACAGAAAGACTTGAATTAAAAACCTACCCTTTTTGCTCTAAAAAGAGATGTTTTGACATAATTCCATTTTGCCAAAATGTTTATAATGTTTTGTTTGTGTTCAATTACTTAATGAAAATAAATGTAAAAATCTTTAAAGTTATTGTGACACAGAACTGTTCCTCTCTGTACTGATCTACTCCCAACCTCTTCCACCTCTGAGATAGAATATGTCTGGGAAGCAGGGGGAAGAGACAGGTTCTAGGCTTTATTAGCTTCTTCCTTCATAGCATAATAGGGCTGGAAGGGACCTCCAAGGTCATCTGGTCCAACTGTCTGCATAAATGCTGGAGTATTTCTCCTAAATCATGCCTGACTTGCTTATCCAACCTCTTCCTGAAAACCTCCAACAACCCCCCTGGCCATTCTATTCTACTACTTCACTATACTAACAGCATGGAAATTTTTCGTATTATCTAATCTTAATATACTTTTCTGCAATTTGAATCCATCGATACATATTCCTTCTGCAGTCAGGCAAAAACAATGTCCTCTTTCTTTTTTATGATAGACTTTCATTTATTTGAAGTCTATGTCCCTCCATGGTCATCTTTTCTGCAAGCTAAATATTCCTAGTCCTCTTAACTTTCCTTTTTATGGCTTATCTTTCAATCCCTTTATCATTTTGTTTCCTGTCTCTGGGCCCTCTATACATTTTCCACGTTTTTCTTAGAATATAGAGCCCAGAATTGTACACAGTTCTCTAGATGAGGGCTAACCAGTACTGAATTACACTGGCACTATTCTATCCCATGCCTTATACTTACTACTCCTGTTGATGCAGTCTAAAACTGGATTGGCTTTTTTTTTTACAATTGTATCCCATTGTTGACTCATGTAATCTACCAAAACCACGAGATGCTTTTGAGAAATGCTGACACTCAGCAAATTATCTTCCATTCTGTATTTGTGAAGAATCTGTAGTCTTTTCTAGGTGTAGTACCTTGCATTTGTCTGTATTGATCTTCATACTGTTGTCTGTAGCTTAGCTTTCCAATCTATCAACGTTCTTCTTGAATTATACTCCTGTCCTCCAATGTGCTTGCAGTTCTTCCCAGTTTCTTGTCATCTGTATATTTGTTCAGGAAGCTCTCTATTCTGACATCCAGATCATTAATATCATTTTAAGTAGCACTGGACCCAGAACAGACCCCTGTGGAGCCCTACTTGAAGCCTCCCGGCATTCCAACATTGATACATTTATACTTACAGTTTGCTTGTTGTTACTGAACCAATTACCTATTCACTTGGTAGTTATAATGTTTACTCTAAGTCATTGGGTTCCAGGGATGGGGTACTCAGTCAGACCTCCATGCCTTTGGGGTTCTGTCCTTGAGTCAGCATTCAGCAAAGACCAGTGGGATGATAAACAGCTTCATTGTTATTAGGGAACAGGATTCAACAATATACATACTTACAACTTGCAGGGAGAACCACCATCACCAACAAACTGTATCCACAGGGCATCAGGGGGGCAACTGGACCATTTCACCACAGGCCCCTTACAGGTACATTCCATATACCACAGTAGTAATTGTCTCTAATTTGCTTTTGAAAAAGCAAAGTACAAAATGACTGGGCAGTAACCACCAGTACTCTGCAGTCCCAGTGGTCCATGGGTCATTTCTGACCCTACTATGCAGTAGCGGAGGCATCACAGTTCATGCCTGCTGACGCTGTTGCCATAGTGATGAACTACTTCACCGTAACTCGTTGCTACAGTGACATATTGTCTCATGTCTGAGATACTTTTTTCCAGTTCCTTCACTACCCTAGGACGAACTTAATCATGCCATGCTGATTTGAATCTGTACAAACTGATCAAAATTCTCTTTTTTTGCCATAATCTTCAGCCTCTCTCCTTCCTTGTCCATGTCATTTTTATTAGGTATCTAGTTGCAGTTTTTTGTTTGTAAAGATTGAATCAGTAGTTATCGAGCAATTCCACTTTTTCCATTTTCTGTTAAGAGCTCACCCTGGCTATTTAACAGTGGACCCACATTTTTCTTAGGCTTTCTTTTCTGACCCACATATTCATAGAACACCTTCCCTTCCCAAGTGAAACTCATTTTTTACCTTTGCTTCCCTGATTTTGTCCCTGAATGTCTTTGCTGTTTCTTGGCATGCTTTCTTGGTGACTTTGTTTCCTTCCACTGCTTGTATGTTTTTCTTTTGATTTAAAGTCATCTAAGACCATCCTTGTGCAACCACATTGTCTCTTGCTAGTCTTCTTGTGTTTCCACCATATTGAATAGTTTCTTATTGAAATTCCAATACTATGCTCTTCAGAAACTGGTAGCCCTGTGGATCTCCTCCATCTTTCACTTTGACTTCTTAACTACTATTGGTTGGTTGAAATCCACTCTGAGTTGGTTGAAATGTGGGGATGTGGATAAGAGGGATGTGGATAACCTGGAGAGGGTCCAGAGAAGGGGCACTCGTATGGTTAAGGTCTTACAGGCCAAGCCCTACGAGAAGAGACTAGAGCACCTGGACTTCTTCAGCCTCTGCAAGAGAAGGTGACCTTGTGGCTGCCTATAAATTCATCATGGGGGCAAAGAAGAGAATTGGTGAGGCTCTACTCACCAAGGTGCCCCTGGGGGTTACAAGAAATAATGGCCATAAGCTAGCAGAGAGCAGATTTAGACTGGACATTAGGAAGAACTTCTTCACAGTTAGAGTGGCCAAAATCTGGAATGGGCTCCCAAGGGAGGTGGTGCTCTCCCCTACCCTGGGGGTCTTCAAGAGGAGGTTAGATAGGCATCTAGCTGGGGTCATCTGAACCCAGCACTCTTTCCTGCCTATGCAGGGGGTCAGACTCAATGATCTATTGAGGTATCTTCTGACCCTAACATCTATGAATCTATGAAATCCAGCCTTTTGAAATCCAGTGTGTTAGTCCCACTAACTTTATGCTTTCCCTGTACCAGAATCATGAATTCTAGCATATCATGATTACTTCTTTCCAAATTTTCCATCATTGTTGTATCCTCAATCAGTTCTTTCCCATTGGCCAGAAAAAAGTTACAAGATAGATGATCCCCTAGTCATATCCTCCATTTTCTGAAACAGAAAATTGTCTTCCATATATAACAGGAACTTACTCAGCAGTTTGGTGCAAAAACACTAAGATCAAATATGAAGTGACTCTCTAGCAGAAATTCAGAGTCCCTTTTCTGGGGAACTGAGACTTCTTCTACATGTTCAGGTAAGGGTGCAATGGGATCTAATGCACAATTCACATAGTCATGGTTCCTGGAGGTGCAATTGCAGAATCATAAATTAGGTCCCATCATGCCTTATTGACAATGCAGGGGGAGCCTGATCCTGGGCTCCCCCTGAACTGGCTAGAAGCAGGCTCCCCCTGCACAGACTCCTGCAGCTGGGAGCCCCACACAGCACAGTTGAGGGGCTTTCAGCCATAGGGGTGCCCCACACACTTTTAGGGATGGAGAATCATGCTGTGAGGATCTCCCTGTCCTGTAGGTGTGGAGAAACGACCTAGGCCAGAGGATTTCTGCACGTGTGAACCCCCCTCCCACCGGGGGGGAATTTCTTGCACCTGCAGGGTGGAGGAATCACCCCGTGGCAATCCTCAACCCCAGGAGTTTTTCCACACCCCAGAACCTTAGGGGTTGCAGAAGCCATAATCCCCAAAGTCCAGGGGTTTCATGCACCACAAGACCTGGGGATTGCAACTGCTGCCACCACTAGGGCTCAGGGGTGTGTGAAACCCCCCAGACCCTGAGGATCATGGCAGTATTGGAATTTCAGTAAGGAGGAATGGTGCACCCCTGTGGCTGATGGGGCTTACAGCAACAAGGGAAACCCTGATACACATGCAAATTAAAGTTGGATAGCAACCAGCTATAAAGTTAGTACACATTTTAGAGTTCTATCTTTATAGGTGGTTGGAGCTTTTTATTGTGTGGTAGCTACTTGGCATGTGTAGCTGATCTCTGGATAATTGCACAATTAATCAGTTAATTGCACAATACCTGTAATATGTAGAGGGGGCCTGATTTTGAGATATACCGTTGAGAATATATTGAGATTAGCAAAATGAGATTAATAATACTGAGATGAGCAAACTGAGACCCCACCTTTCCCCAGAAATCTTTTGTTTAGCAAAAGTTCTTTATTACGAGACACTAAAAGCTGTATCAGACTTGTTGAGTTACATTGAAAATGTCTTTTTTCCATCTGATAAGTGAAAAACATTTCACATGTATGTACACTTAGCTTTTTCTACTATATGTATGTTTAATAAGATGTTTTTCTTAATAAGTAGATATCTTAATATGATTAATTTGTATAAAACAAAGGAGCATGGCCTTTTTTTTCCTCTTCAGTAGCTGACACATTTCTTAAGCCGAGACTGAATTTGGCATTTTCTCTTCAAAATGTCCCATTAATTCCTATTAGGGAGCTACTAGTAAAGAAAATTGCATGTTAACTTTTATCAATCTGTATGAATAAATGTTAACCATTCTCAGTTAAAAGCCCTCCTTTTAGCTCCACTCAACTGCAAACACCTAAAGCAGCATACACATTGGCAAATCATTCAAAAGATTAATGCACTGAGGCCTGTACAAAGACTCAGAGATGTGTATTAGCATTATAGATTTTAATTTGAAATGATGTCAGTCTTTTCTCGGCTGCATTGTAGTGCAAGGGCTGCCATCTGCTTATAATAATGAGCCTGACAATCCACGTAAATGTGATTTGCTGCTTCTTTTGCCAACATAATGGCCTGGATATTGATCCTAATGGTAGAGCAGTTGCTGCCATTTCATTCAATAGAAGGGGGAGGACAGGGTGCAAAAGTGAGATTTTCAAGACTCCTAGTGGAATGACAGACACAGAGGTGTATTTTCTCACTACGAGTGGCTGTTTATGTTCACGGTTCTCTGATTGTCCTTGAAATAGGTATAAAATCATCATTGCTTTAAAAAGTGGAACTAGAATGAAGGACACTTCAAAATATTTTTGGAGGAAAAAAAAATCAAAGAACAAGATCTTAGATTTAAGAAAATATGTCCAGAGGTCTTTATTACATACTAGGGATGTACAAAACAGGCCATATTTGATTCAGATTCAGCCCAAATTGGGGACAATGATTTGATTCATTGATTTGGATCCTGTCCCCGATCCAATTCAGCTGAATCTGAAGATTCAATGCTGATTCAGAGAACCAGCGATTCAGTCATAGACACAGCTTTAAATGCATTTTCTACATACCTCGAGGCACCAGGCATGGCTCATGAATGCTGCGATGCTGGGGTCGATGGAGCATCCCACAGGAGCATGGGGGGACCCCTCGCATGCTTAGCAGTGAACCCAGAAGTGGAGCAGATGTACTTCTAGTCCCCTTTCAGGTCCTCTGTGGAGTGCACTGGGCCCCACACCACACCTGCCTGGCTCAGCTATCAGCTGCTGGGGGACCCCAGGTGCCCCCCCCCGACCCAGGAGGCACCAGTTGCCGAGCCGGGGGAGTGCAGGGGAGTACCTGACAGACCCAGAAGTGGACCGGAAGTCTTTCTGGTCCACTTCTGGATCTGCTGCTGAGCACGCTGGAGATCTCCCTATGCTCCTGTGGGACACTTCATCTGCCCCAGTATCTCACCATTCACAAGCTGCCTGGTACCTTGAGGCATGTAGAAAAAACATTTTAAAGCTGTGTCTATGTCTGAGTTGCCGAATCTTTCCAAATCTCTCCAAATTAGTTAGGAAGGTTCCAGTTCAATTTGAAGAGATGAAAGGGTCTCCTGGATAGATTTAGATCAGGGACAAATCGAATTAGGGACCAAAGCTTCACACAGGCCTATTGCATACCTTTTACTAATAACAAGGGCTGGGCTGAAGGAAAACATTTTCCCAGTTATGAAACTGAGGGAGGAACAACATGGAAGGTTTTAAAGCACGTTCAAGTTGTGAGAAAATTGAGATCTCTTTATTCAGTGAAAAATGAGACACCATAAGCACATGATACTGTATTTTACTCTAATTAATTTGTAAGCGCACACACTCTTGGACAAAGATATAAGATGGAAAAAGCAGTTTATAATTTACAGGTCTCAGAGAACAGTTTCTCTTCCTTTCAAACAAACTCATGTACTTAATACTAGCTCCTAATGTCTGCAATGTTTGTCAAAGCAGAATATTTAGAGTAATGCAGATGTCTAAACGCTCTGCTTGGTGAACTTATTCAGAGAAATACAGTCCAAAATCAGCAATTGCTCAAATTTGTAACCTACCAAAATTCAAGTGAAACTATATTTCCCTAAGCCATCACTATTATTATGACTAAGTTGATTCTAAGGATTTGTGCAGTTCACTACAATATTATGGTTTTCTTTATAATAGAAAATACAGTTGTCTCCATGACAGCAAAAGGGTATAGGCATAGGGAAATGTCACTTGAGATAGTTAGGAACAGTTTCATTGATATGACATATGAGATCAGCAACATTTATTGGCTGACTCCTGTACTCTCTGGCTGGTTTTCTTAGAAGAACTATTTTCCAATACAGCTCTCCAGGTGTTAATTCTTAATAGGTTTAATTCAAAATATTTTAAAATTAGACTATATGGCTTTTGTTAACTTTACATCATTTTGTTAACTGACAGAGGAGTACCATGCAATTTTGATGTGAATGGGTACAACACTGATTTCCATGGTTCTCTAAAGAACCAGCTCATAACTAGTTGTTGAGTTTTAAAACTTGCCAAAAGATGATGAGAAATTAATCTTAAAGCAGTGTTTTGTTTGATAGGTGTTCCTTTTAGTTGAATGCATTCAAGTACCGCTTTTCACACTTACAGCTCTATGACCTCTAAACCCATATACATAGTGCTGTATACAGTCCCTTCCCTCTGCAAAAGAGAAACCCACTGGAAGGACAGCTGCTGAAGAGGTTTGAAGAACCTGCAGAGACAGCAGGCTTGGGAAGCCAGTCATCAATATGGAGGGACCAGGCTCAACATGGTATGGGATCATTGGCAACTCTATGATTGGAAGCTTAGGCTTGATGTCTCCTGAGCAGCAGTTCTCCAAGAAAATCATACAAGGACATTCCATAGTAAGAATTGTCTCCATTCATTTTCCCAGCAAGTGTTCATACAGAACACAATTTGAACACACCTAATTCTCAAAAAACTGCTGAAAGCTCTGGAAATCAGTTTAATTTTTTCATGTATGTTGCCTTCCCTTTTCCTCCATATTAGCAACACCAGTTTCAGGTTGGGTTATATAGCACTATTCACAAAGGTGCGTGTCATACATTAAAAGTCATCTCACTTACACATGCACAGCATATCAAAAGTTTATACCTATGCACAACTGTCCTAAATTCTACTTGCCCATCTGAACTGATGCAAGCACAATTTGTGACTGTCCAGTAGAATATCATTAGCTGAATTCTTCATTCTCATCAATCGTGAGAGTAAAGGGCAGCTGAGCACATGTTGTGTCTTGTCTGGTAAATTTTCATGACGTTTATGAAAAACTGTTGTGTGCATGAAAAACAAGAGGTTACTTCTCTTTCCTTTTCCAGGCTCTCCCTTGCATGAAACACCGCTTCACAAAATATGCCATGTTTATCCATTTATCTAAATATGGATGCATGAGCTTCTTTCTTGGCAAGCGAGGTTGAAAATGTTCTGTCAAGTTGTTACCTAATAGTAATGCAGTAAAGGAAAGTACTTACAGCAAAGGTGGTTTTTCAAATTGGGGAGGGTCTGAAAGTTAGGGTTGGGTTTGTTCTCCCCCTCCACCTGTAGCATTCATCATGACTTATCTTCCTCCCAGATTGGGCTCAGATAGGTCTGCTGGAAAGGGGGAAATGCTTTAAAGGGGTATCTAACCAAGTGTAACCGTTTTACAAACAGCTAAATTAGGAATTTCATGGGAAATTCAGTGTTCAAGAGGGAGAATTCAGTGTTTCACTGTTCTGAGAACCACTTAGTGGATATGGCTTTTGGCAAGGAAGTTAGCTAGCACCTAGGAAAGAGGTAAGGTGTGTGACTTTTGAGCAAGGGAATGTCTGTATAATCTGGTTGCTCTATCTGCTGTCTGGAGAACATCTCCTAACTCTTATACAAGGCTTTTCATTTCCAAATGTCATGGTGGATTAAAAGAAGATGAGTATCTTTACTCCCATTTTACACATGGGGAAACTGAGGCATGGATATAACCAACGTCACCCCACCGGCCAGTGACTGGAACCAATCTCTCCTGAGTACCAGTCCATGTCTCTAACCATTAGAATACAGGTCACAAAGCAGCAGTACTGTGAAAAGGATATCAGAGACAGATATTAAGTACATTATTAGAAGTTGCCAGAGATTCTTTCCATTCAAGGGAACAGTAATATTATCATAAAAATTCTCAGCCCACTTGAAATCCAACCAAACATGCTGACTTACATACATAAGTACAGATATCGTGTTACATCACTGTGGGCTCATCTATACAAGACACTATGTTGCCATAGCAATGTGCTCCCTTGCTATAGAGTGTTGCTACGGCGATGTAGCGGCTAAAAATAATCACACACCGCCGGCACAGCACAGTACAGGCTATTACTGCCCCATCGTTTAGTATTTCCAAAAGGAAGTATGAAATGACAGCACTGTAACAATGGCGCTGTAGGGGCACGTGTAGATGCTCCCTGTAGTGCACAGAATCAAGAACAATGGAAAATCATCTGCAAGCATCCAATCTTTTCACTTTTTCCCCCCAGAATCTCAGCTCTATTTTGAAAACCATCCTAAGAAGCAATGAAATCCCCAATCATGGAGACTGTTTCCCCAGAAAATTAGAATGAAACAGTTTCCATCTTACACAGACAAGAAAGAGGTCTGGATCTGTCACCTTAGAACTTTGCCAACAGATCCCTAAGGGATAGTAACCTCATTTGTCTGATGAGAAAAGTCTAGATTTTGAATAGACTTCTATCCAGAGGAGTTATGGAAAAAATTGGGATGTTTTACAGCTGTCACTGGCATTGTTCATGATACATCAGTAAATACATGATTTATGATTAAGCCTCGTATAGGGAATTATCCAAACCGTTCCTCCCATCTTCATTTTAACAAACTTTTCTTTCACTTTCCAAAACGCTGGATGGTGATTTTTTAGTTTACATTTGTGAGTGGCCAGAGAGTCTTTTTGTAGAAACAAGAAGAACAAAAAAATGTTTTTCAGTGTTTCTTAATCGGCAGAAAAGCACCAGCTGTCAGCCTGCCGGAATTCAGAATTTAGATTAGCCATGAGGCCACACTTCTGCTACTCTGCATCTGGTTTAGAAACAAAGAACAAGCTGTCTTTGGTTGCTCTCATGTTGTAACTACAACTACAGCATAGGTAATTAACACTCTCCATGATAAGGGCTCATTTTTTTCATAACTTCATTTTTATTTACCCGTCCAAACTGAAAATCATCTCTCCACTTGGACTAAAAATGAAGAAAAAGAAAAATCTGAGGGGAGAGCAGAAAACTGAACTTCTTTTTAGGTCAAACAAAAAGTTAAATGAATTTCTGCTTTCAGTTCCTTACCCAGGAACTAAAAATGTATAGTAGATAGTAGATAGAACACTTTGGTGTATCTTACTCTTTAAATGGGAATACTGGTCTTTACCCTCCTTCCTAGAATGCTTTGAGACTGATATCTGAAGTGTATATACTAAATAGTAATTATTAGTAGTAGTATTTTTAAGAAAACCTCCAAAAGTGAATGAGTTTGAGATCCATGGGCACCCTTTCCAAGGGAGGTGCTGCTCACCCCATCCTTGGGGGTCTTCAAGAGGAGACTGGACAGGCACCTGGCTGGGTTCACATGACCCCAGGTTTAGTGACCCTTTTCTTGCCTGCCAGGGGTAGGGTGTCAAACTAGATGGTGCACTGAGGTCGCTTCCAACCCTAGAATCTATGAATCTATATACTATGCGCAACATTTCTGTGAGTATAGCATGGGATAGATCTCACCATTTTTATATCATACCAAGGATAAAGCCTTGTAAAGGTTTTTCTTTCTTAGGGAGTGGACAAGCCCAGCCTGGTCCCACAGAGATGTGTGCCACCAGGGCCATACTGAGGAGTCAGTTAATCCATGTCTGGATGAATGCACATTCAGCTGTTCTCTGCACTGCAAGGAAGCAGCGTGGTTGGGTTTTTTTGACACCTGGATATTCACACTCTGGCTGCCAGCCAGGCTCTGAGCAGCAAGATCATTGCTGCTGCAGCCCCAGAAGGCACCCAGGAACCCAGATAAGACTGCTGAGGACAGTCCAATGCTGGCCCCAGCCTCCCCTACCCCAGTTGGGTTAACCTGCCGCATGCCAGAGGGTATGTGGCACAGGTGTTTCCCAGGGTCAACTAGCAGCAGCACAAGGTGTCCCACTGCTAATTACCCCTGGGGAACTAAACATACACACTCATGTGGACACGGCCCTTGTGTGCAAGGCCTGTGACTGACCTTGACTTTAATGTGGAGCATACAAATGGAGGGGGTGGATTTCCTGTGCTCTTCCCCAATCTGTGCATCATGAGAGGACAAAAGATAATATAGTCCTTTGTGATATCAGCCAGAGACCTCAGCGTTCAAGGCAAGACTCTTTTATAGACTATATATTTTGGAATGATTATACAATCTGGGACTGTGGGAGTAAGGAAATTTTAAGAACACAAGAATAGGAAAAAAGACACTAAAATCTCAGAATGGAAATTGTTCTTTATTTATTTGAACAATTTCAATTAATTTGAAATTATTCTGAATTGTTTGTTTCTTTTGAGAGGGAAAGGAAAATTAATGGTACAGAAGACTGGTGTGTAATATGATTCTTCCCTCCTATTGAGAAGATTTTTCTTTATATTTTTCCACAGAAAGATTTAGAAAAAAGAATAACTTACTAACAGACTAGCTAAGCAAAGTTAATTTTTGTCAGATATTTTTCCTTTTATTTCATTTTCAGCTTTGGCATAGTCCTTTTCCTTTTCAATGCTAATTTTGAAAACTAATGGAGAGATAAAGCTGTTGTACTGTTTAGAATGACAAAAGAGATGCCACTTGCCTATGTTACGGTATATTGGCCCCATGCCACTGCTGAAATTAAACTTATCCAATATCAGTTAGGTGAAGCAAATATTTTTTCATGGTAATTGTTGGCATGGAGGAGGAAAGCCTTCTGTTTCTGCTCCTGCACTATTTCTCTGAAACAATGTAAAGAATTGACATTGTCTATTCAGTAGAGACGATGGGCTGTCAAGTAAAGCAAGACAAATGTGATGTCCTGACTGATTATTTCCTTAGATACTAAATCAATGAGCTTATTATCACAGCAATTATATTACTAATGTAAACAGATGCTATGTGTAGACCACTGGTTAACAATTAGATAGGCAAAGAGTACTAATTTTTTTCTTCTCCAAAAAAATACTGGGAGGTTTATGATGATGATGATGATGATGATGATGATGATGATGTTACTAACCAGAGTTGCTGTTCAACTTATCTGTATGTATTAACTATATACACACTATAGCACATATTTAAATAATTACACATAACCAGAACAGTAGTTCTCATTCTAGTTAAGGTTAAGGTATAGCTTATTGTTAACCCCATTTTCTCTTGCTTATAACTTCCTATGCCAAAACCATTTCAGTGTCAGATGATTCTTAGGTGATCTGTACCTCCATAGAAGGTTTCATCAAAACCTCATAACTGTTGTGCAACCTGTTATGAGTCTCAGCGCACTGTTAAGTGCAGCATTGAGATTTGTAGTGTGACCACTTCTGGGCTATATAGGAGCACAGTAATTTGCTGGGGTGTATACCGTTACACTTTGAAGTTGGCACACCATGTGCTGGCTAAAAAACTTAGGCAGCTACCCATGCAGAGACTTCACTGCTGACCTTCAGAACGTGATGTTTATAGATGATGGAATGGTCTAATGTGAGTCCTAGGTAGGATGGGGTATGCTCATGGGGAAAGATGTAGTTGCCTACCCTGTTATTCAGCATGATCTTGGCTCAGCAACTGTCCAGGTGGAAAAGTCATGAAACTGATTTATTGATGCTCGATTTTAAGTACCATTCATGGAGATACTCAGCGATGAGTTCCATCTCAGTACTCAGTACATTTTCCAGTTCCGTCGTGTCATATCTGTCATGTTATGGGCTACTATGGAGACATTGTCAGTGTACATGTATCACTTAGATGTTGTATGAAGAAAGTTTGCAATATATACATTGAAAAGTATTGGTGCTAGCACTGACCCTTGAGGGACTCCATTCTTCAGAGCTCATATTCTGCTTTTTTTTCTCCCTGGCTACTAGGGGTGATAGTGACTACCTTCTTATGGTGCTTCCCGTGAGTAGCTGCAAAGTGAAACTAAAAGTCACTACCGAGTCAGTCAGATTTTCACTTAAGGTAAAAAGAATTTGCTTGAGATGTCAGAAAATTGCAAAGAAGTAGAACTGGGAAAGAATAATAATATCAGGATACATTTTATTAAATCAAAAGACATTCAAATACTGAATTCAAGTAGACCATTGTCTACTATATAGTGGTAGTGGAATAGTTATCCAGAGGTAGTAGAATCATTTACGAATATACCCATATACAATACAATTGCTGAGTTTCCTTTTTTTTTGAGAAACAAAGGTTTTTATGATATTTTTATGGGACCAGCTGTATAGTTAGGAGAACTGTCAGACAAGTTCTTGGGTATCAAATCCCGTTCTTCAGGTCACAGAGAGAGAAGCAAACCTAAGCTGAGCTAAATATCAGACTCCATGCAAATGTAAACAGTCTGCGTGGGGGGATGGAGACATCCATGGGGGGATGGAGACAGTGTAAGGGTATTAACAGGAGCCTTTATAAGACAAAAGACACAGAGTAGAATTGTCAGTCTAGTTATTGACACCAATAACTATTACCTGCAAAGTTCTGGGAAATGATTGGCAGTATTTGTTAGGCTGTCATAAGCCATAAACCCACTGTCTGTATTAAGTCCAGAATTTTTACTGCCAAATAAGGTTATGAATTTCTGTTCCTAACTTCTGGAGGTGTTGTGCAAATTCCCTTTGAGCAGAAGGATTGTGATCTGCATATGTAGGACCCATGGATTCTGATGGTTTTGTGTGTGGGGTGTTCACTGGTGTTGCTTTGGAGATGTGTTGACAGGTTTTGCATTTATTGCTGAGGCAGGATGTGTCCTATCTGAAGTCTATTGATCAGAGGGGAGTTTGCTTCTGACGAGCTGGGTCAGGTTTGGGAGTGGGGTGTTGGGACTTTTTTCCTCAGGATCTAATCATTTTTGAAGATCAGCTATAAATGTTTGATGACACTTTTTATAAGTTCCAGTGTGGGATAGTAGGTCATAACCAGGGAAGGGAGGTGGGAGGGGGTTTTTTTTTCTGTATTATAGCAGGTTACTGCAGAGTATTTGTGCATTTTTTCCAACAGTGTATTTGATTCTTTGTATGTTGTCTGTATTCTTCCCAACTTGTAGATCAGAGCAAACAAATGAAGGGGTCTTTGAAAATGTGGAATCAAATATTAATTTTTTCTTAGATTTGATTCATTTCCCTGATGATGAGTTCCAACACTGATTACTTGAGCAAGGTATAGCCTTCAACATTAAGTCAAGCTTACCCCTTGAAAGCTTTTTCAAGTATAGGTCCAGCACAGGGAGAGAGAGCGCAACTTTAATTTAGAAAAGAGAAGCTAAATCACTACACATTCTAAAAATAAGAAAATATTTCTTCCATTATGTTATGAAATATCAACCATAATATTCATTATAACTACCAGCATCTCATGAAAAAAATTAAAACAATAAATATACTATAGAAATAAAATTTAAACATAATTTTAAATACCAAAACACAATTTGGAAGTTTAAAGACTATTTGAAAGTTCAGATGTTATGGTGATTCCCTGATACATTATATAAGACCTCTACATCATCATTTGCATTTATTGAATGGGGTAAATCATTTCTGTTCTGTTTTCTTAATATCTAATAATTTGGCAGAATAGATATTAGTCCCTGGCTCAGAGTAATTATTTTTGTTTTGTTTTATTTTGGTTTTTGTTTCCCAAAATTTAATTCTTTCATCTTTTAAATACTGGGACACAATTTCTTTTTTTTTTTTTGTAAGACTTTTTATGAAAAATAACTCAGTGGGCCTGTCGACATGAAATGTTATGTCACCATAGTGATGAGCTACAGCAACATAGTTCATCGCTATGGCAAAGTAGCATCAGTGGGCACAAACCATGATGCCAAAACTATGTAACCATAACAATGAGCTATGTTGCCACAGCTCATCGCTACAGCAACGTAGCATCTAAAAATAACCATGCACCTCCAGGACTATGTAGTACCAGTGTGCACTGTGCAGTAGGGCCTTGCAAAGTTTCAGTTGCCGATTTGATTTGGTGGAGATTCAGCTCTATTCAGTGGCCGAATCTCCAAATCCAAATCAAATCAGGAGAGCCTTTAATCTCTGCAAAATGAATTGGAACTCTCCTGTCACAGGATGGGGTCCTCAAGGATGGCTATATTACCCCTAGAGGCCCTTGTCAATTCAGCCTGTTGGGCACCCTCTATTCTCACCCGCCACATCTTGATGTACTGATAATACAGGGAGGCTGCCTTCATGACCCATTGGAAACAGTGCTGATGGATTTCTTTGAACTCTGTGGGTTCCCGGACCCCTTGTGGGTCCCATTCAAAAACAGATGTCACAGGACA
>NW_017729006.1:51011746-51015950 GCF_001723915.1 Gavialis gangeticus | reverse complement strand
TTGTCAATTCAGCCTGTTGGGCCCCCTCTATTCCCCCCCGCCACATCTTGATGTACTGATAATACAGGGAGGCTGCCTTCATGACCCATTGGAAACAGTGCTGATGGATTTCTTTGAACTCTGTGGGTTCCCGGACCCCTTGTGGGTCCCATTCAAAAACAGATGTCACAGGACACCCCAGTCTTATGGGCTATATGCATGGCTCCAATCCACTGCTTTACCATGCCCCAAGCCTCGCAGATGGTATTACATTGTCCCGGCTAGGCCTTGCCCTTGTCCTCCCCCTTGGCCCACCTTATCTTCACTGGGCTCTCCACAGACCTGTCTCGTTCTGCGCCCTCACTGGTGCTGGGCTCTCCACACCCCTGTCTTGTTCTGCGCCCTCATTGGTACCGGGGCCTGTGCACCCCGAATACTGCACCTACTGTGGTGCCGGGCCTTGTGCACCTTGAATACTGTGCCCACTCTAGCACCAGAATCCCCACACTATAGCAGGGCCCCAATGAGGCCCCCTCCTTCCCCAATAGCCTCTCCCAAACCACCGGAGTTATACAGCAGCAAACAAAACATAAGCCCCTGGGCTATAACATAAGACAAAAGATCATGGTGTAACCAGCAGCTGGGGCTCTTAATTGACTGCTAGGGCTCTCTCCCTAGCAGTTTCAGCCCTTAAAGGAGAAGGACGCCCTAGTGCTCTGCGACATCTCCAAATTGATTTGGAGAGATTCAGAAAGATTTGACGATTTGGACATAGACACAGTTTTAAATGTTTTTTCTACATACCTCAAGGCACCAGGTGACTCGTGAATGCTGAGATGGTGGGGCAGATGGAGTGTCACACAGGAACACAGGGGGGTCCCCAGCACACTCAGCAGCAGACCCAGAAGTGCTTCTGGTCCACTTCTGGGTCTGCCGGGGAGTGCGTGCCCCCCATGCACCCCCCAGTCTCGGTGACTGATGCTTCCTGGGTCTGGGGGGCACCCAGGGTTCCCCCACAGCTGATCACTGAGCCAGGGGGCATGGGGGGGGCCCAGTGCACTCGGTGGTGAACCCAGAAATGGACCAGAAGTACTTCCAGTCCACTTCTGGGTTCATCACTGAGCACACAGGGCACCCCCCACACACACCTATGGGATGCTCCATCTGCCCCAGCATCACAGTGTTCATGAGGTATGTATAAAAAACATTTAAAGCTGTGTCTATAGCCAAATCACTGATTGTCCAAATCAGCATTGAATCTTCAGATTTGGATTCAGCCAAATCAAATTGGGGACAGTGATCCAAATCAACAAATTGAATCACTGTCCCTGATTCAGGCTGAATCCATGGCCTGTTTTGCACATCCCTACTGTGCAGTCATTTAGTGCATGCTATGACTGCACAGTTCCAGATATGCAGTCAGGGGCATGTATGAACATGCCCAGTAGGTGCATGAGATGCTTGCATCACATTAGCCTAATAACACTGCATAGAAACATGGCGGTAAAAAAACATACTAATAGCCCATTGCACAGTGTTATTAGGGTAATGAGCAGCAAGCATCACAAAATAACCGTGTGCCAGTGCAACTGTGCTGTAAGTCTAGTTACTGCGCATTTAGTTAGTACTTTACTAAGCAAGGCTTAAGCTAAATGCTGAGTTTCTAAGGCACATTAATGAACATGTAGACCTGCCCAGTATGTCTTTCTTTCAAACTACAAACTAGACATAACATTACTCATGGTGGGAGAAGTTGTTTTTTGTGACTGATCATTTAACTGATTTTCCATATGTTGGCTTCCATCATTAGGGAAACATACCTGAGCCAAAATACACATGAGAGAGATAAAAATATATCCACTCTCCCACTATGCTCAGAAAACTGCCCCTATTTTTGCCTACTTTTGCTTCAGATTGCACGTGTCAATTTGTTGGGGTCCTTAGTTTTTGCTCATTTATAATTTCTGTAAGAGTTTAGAGGCCAAGTGCAATTTGAAAAACAGAAGGACTTCTTCCTTCTTCCCCTACCCCACCTCCACTCTCAAATACATGTTGAATTTAGGCCACCTCCTTCCTGACATATCTTTTCGTTAATATTAAAAAATGTACTAAATTTAATCTTGCCATTTAAATATCAGACATATACTTCCCAAGAAATATTTTTTGTAATAATCATTGGCAGCTGCCTTTACAGCTTTCTTCAAGCTTTTTTTTCCTTTTCCTCATTTTTTTTAATTGTGGCCTAAATTTATCCTGGTGTAATTTCACTGACTTCAGTGTTCCTATGAGTCTGTATGAATTTGGTGTTTAAGATCTAAATCAGAATTAACACATAAACATGTGCTTAAGCTGAGGCACGTATTAATGTAATTTGTAAAATTAAGGCCCAAATGCTTTGCTAAATATGTATAAACTCAAGCACAAACTTATATTTAGACATATACTCAATTGAATCTGTACTGGTGCATTCTCTAGTCATTTATGGTATAATTTTAATGGAAAATTCTGAATATAAGGGTACAAGTGTTTGAAGAATATATAATTCAGATGCCTCAGTTAAAAGAAATCATGTTTTATAAGCCCTGATAAATTAGATTTACATAAAAGTTTTTTTTTTTTTTCATTTGTCTTCTAGTAATCTATGTGGTAAGTAAAATTAACATCTCTAGCTTCTGATTTTTCTGTACTCAAACAAAAGTAAAAGTTAAAAGCTGGCATTTTCTGAGGGGTGCCTTGAGTCCAATGAAGGGTACCTCAAGTCCAAAAAGATTGAGAACCAGTATTTTAGGGAAATGGCAGAACAGGTTCAGGATCACTTAGAAAAGCTAAATGTTTTCTAGTCATAAGCAGGGATCCTCATTTTCTCTGATTTAAAAAAATCCCAAATTTTGTTTTAAAAAAATCTGCATTTTTCCATGATTAAAATGAAACACCACTATATGTCTATCTATATATTAGTGGTGTTTCACTTTAATCAAGGAAAAATGTGGATCTGGGGTTTCTTTTTTTTAATTGAAAATTGGGGATTTTTTTAAATGAGAGAAAACCAGGATCCCTGGTCATAAGGGCTGGAAGGGACCAAGGGTACTGATGGAATTGGCTGAGGGAATTTCAGAGTCACTAGGTATTCTCATTGAGAACTCATGGAGATTGCATGAGGTCCCAGACAGTTGAAAAAGGGCAAATATAGTGCCTATCTTTAAGAAAGGCATGAAGGAAGATCTAGAGAATTACAAACCAGTCACCCTGACCTGAATACTGGAAAGAACATGGAGCAGGATCTCAAGGAATCTATTGTGAAACACCTGGAGGAAAACAAGGTGATCAAGAACAGCCATTGTGGATTCATGAAGAGGAAGTCATTCTTGACCAACCTGATTTCCTTCTAGGTTAAGGAGATAGGCTCTGTGGAAAGGCTAAACAGCAGTGATCATGATATAGCTTCACTTTTGAAAGACTTTTGACACCATCTGCCAGAACATTCTCATTAACAAGCGAAGTAAATCCAGACAAACTTAAAGAACTGTAAAGTGGATAAAAAAAGTGGTTGGATCATTGTAATCAACAAGTAGTCCTCAATAATTCAATGTCTAATTGGGAGGAGGTATAAAATGACACTTCCCAGGGGTCAATCCTGGGGCCAGTATTGTTCAACATCTTTATTAATGATTTGGACAGTGGGATGAAGTGCACAACTGGCAAATTTGTGGATGAAACCAAGTTGCTAGGAGTTGCAGATACTTAGGAGGGTAGGGTTTGAATATAGAATGACCCGCATAGACTGGAAAATGGTCTGCAGTTCAACCAGATGAGATTCCAAAAGGACAAGGGCGAAGTTCTGCACTTGGGATGGACTAATCGTGCACAAATACAGCTGGGGAATGACTGGTTAGGCTGCAGTACTACAGAAAAAGACCTGAGGGTTATAGTAGACCATAAGCTGAATATGAGCTAACAGTGTGCTCTAGTTGAAAAAAGGCCAAAGGTAGACTGGGTTATATTAACAGGAATATCACTTGCAAATCAATAGAAGTGATTCTTCTACTCTGTTCAGCTCAGTACCCACCTGGAGTACCGTGTCCTGTTTTGTGCCCCATATTTCAAGGATGTGGACAGTTTGGAGAGTCTAGTACAGAGCATCACAAATTATTAAAGGCCTGGCTTATGTTGGAAGTCTGAAAAATCCTGGGTTATTTAGTCTGAAAAAGAGATGGCTGCTGGGGTT
>NW_017729006.1:50991908-51006746 GCF_001723915.1 Gavialis gangeticus | reverse complement strand
AGGGTTATAGTAGACCATAAGCTGAATATGAGCTAACAGTGTGCTCTAGTTGAAAAAAGGCCAAAGGTAGACTGGGTTATATTAACAGGAATATCACTTGCAAATCAATAGAAGTGATTCTTCTACTCTGTTCAGCTCAGTACCCACCTGGAGTACCGTGTCCTGTTTTGTGCCCCATATTTCAAGGATGTGGACAGTTTGGAGAGTCTAGTACAGAGCATCACAAATTATTAAAGGCCTGGCTTATGTTGGAAGTCTGAAAAATCCTGGGTTATTTAGTCTGAAAAAGAGATGGCTTCTGGGGTTTTATAGAGAAGATGGAGATGGGTGTTTTTCTGTGACCATAGGGGAGAAGATTAGGATCAATGTACTAAAACAAAGCAGAGGAACTTTAGGTTGGAGATTAGAGGAATTTTATGACATTGTGGGTTGTCAACATTGAAATGGGCTACATAGAGAAGTTGTGAAATCTTCGTCCCTGGAAAATTTTAAGAGCTGGTTGGATACACAGCTGGCAGGTATGGTTTAGACAGAGATGATCCTACTTGAGTAGGGAGCTGGACTTAATGACCTTGGATGGTACCTTTCAGCCCCACTTTCCTATGATCCTATCATCTTTCCATCTAGCTAATATGATAAACGATGAATAAAACCTCACATTGCCTTGTCTTTCCTCTTTTTAAACACTTTGGAACAAAAGTGTAGGGTAAGACTTCAAAAAAATGGCAAGTGTAGAAGAGTTCAGAGCTACAAACCTTTGCCAAGTAAGGTCAGAGCCTTGGATGGGTTGAACAATTCACTGACTTTGACCTTTGGTACAAGGCATTTGCTCCTGATTTCTTACATAACATTATTTCTGACAATTGTAAATCAGAACGTGAAATGTCCATTTAAAGCCATATCACTGAGGAAACAGAGGAAACAAAAGGGAACCGAATTAAAGCTGATTTGACCAGTAGAGTAAATATTTAGAAAATTATTTGTTTTTCCTTTCTTTTCTCTCCTATTACATATTATATTGTGCTAATATATTTATCTTATTAAGAAAAAATCCATTCCCTTCAGGCCTCACTCATGTCTATTTTTCAACTGTTTTCTTATAACACATTTTTACAAAGTATTTTAGCTCTTTGCTATTTACTGTATTTCAGGTCCTGTGAGGCATTTTTGTGTTTAGAAACAACATGCTGCATCCTATATATAACACAGAACTATGAGTTTTCTTAAATTGTATCATTGGTAAATCATTTTATGCAGCAGACAAATGTTTAGGAATATAACTCTTAAGAAGTGTTGCTTTCGAATGCTAAACAACATTGGTATATCTTATTTACTGTGGGAAGATATTTAAAAATGGAAGATAAGTTCATTTTGATTATTAAAGCAAACAAAGTTTTGAGAACAAAGAGTGGAAAGACACAATGACATAATACTAAGTCTTTCTTTACTGTACTTAGTAAATGTTACTTTGTTTGTTTCCATTTATGGTTTAAGTTTATGTAACATAAATAAAATAGCCTAATTTTGAGGAATGATGTGCAGCGGCGATTCCCATTGAGTTGGAGGTGATTGGTTTTGGTACTTCTAAAATCAGACTGTTTACACTTGGATGACCAAATATAGATTTTAGAGCCTGCCTTTAAACACCAGGTTTCCAAATGGTAGTTAACATATTCAAAAAAGCAGGCATCTAAAATAAGTCACCAAAATAAAGAATCATAGAAATATAGGGGTTGAAGAAAACTTTAAAGGTCATCTAGTCGAACCCCCTGCCAGAGGCAGGATCATCCCTATTAAAACCATCCCATACAAATCCATTATCTAACCTCCTAGCAAAACTACACTGTCAACCCAGACACAACACAAGACATAACACCCTAACCCACCACGTGTAAAGTAGAGTGACTATGGCAGCCAGCATCCTGCTGCTTTAAAGGCTTTTAAATATGCTTGAGAGATCCCAGGAAGAGAGCCATGCCCCCCACTATAAAGGAAGGCAAAAACCCCCACAGTCCATTTCAATCTGCCCATGGGGTAAAACTCTTTCCTGACATCAAATATGGTGATTAAACTAATCCTGAGCACAGAGGCAAGGCTCTCTATCCAGGAACCTCCAGGTTTAAGTCCTAGCAAGAGCATTGGCATGCCCCAGTCAAAATCCTCAGCTTTGGCTTCAGGCAACACCCAATGTTTCTGAGGAAAATGTATCAAAAAAGGAAGGAAAAAATTCCCTCCTGTCCTCATTTGACAACCAGCAAAGCCCAGAAGCATGGGAAACACTCATAGTAGAAAACAGGCATAGCTACACCTAGATCATCTCTCAGCAATGCCTGTCCAACCTCTTCTTGAACACTTCAGTGATAGAGATTGAACAAGATCCTCATGTTCAGAAACTATGAGAAGTTTCAAGCACGTGCAAACTAGGGCTGTGTGAAATGGCAGCATTCCATTACGATCGGTGTTTCAATGTTTCAAGAGAATAGCTTTTCATTTTGAATTTTGTTTCAATTCAAAACAGCTGTTCCATTTTGTTCTGTCGAAAACAGAGTCGAAACAGCAAAACTGTTTTGACTTTTCACCCATAGGATATACTAGGGAAGGACAAAACAGCCTATAATTTTGTCATTTCTGGCTTGATTTGGATGAAACTTGCAGGAATGGTAACCTCTTCTGAGAGCATGAAGTCTGCCAAGTTTCAAGAACCCAGAAGTCCCTGCACCTATATCCTTGAAAGCTGGCAGGCTTCGTGACCTCAGCAGGGGTTGCCATGCCTGCAGTTTTGACCCTGCTGTGGCTTAACACATACACGTGACTCAAGTTTTGCTTTCAAAACTTTGGGGTGCAGTTTCCCCAAACCTCCTGCACCTATCTCCATGAAACTTGGCAAGCTACCATTCTGGCAAGTTTCATCTAAATCAGGCCAGAAATGACAAACTTATAGGATGGTTTGTCCGTCCCCATTATAGCCTATGAGTGAAATGGTGAAACAGCATTGAAACAGCGAAACATTTAAACTTGCCTCGTTTTGTTTTGAGGCTGTTTTGACTATATCTATTCCGTTTCAATTTTGTTGTTTCAACCTCAAAACAGGTTGAAACAAACCTGGTGGTGAAATTTTGCACAGCCCTAATGCAAACCATCCAGTCCTGCTCAGCACATGCCCAGCCAAAAAATGAATGGTACAATCTGCTCTACTGTCTCACTGCATCACTATCCTGAAAGCTGCAGATCATGATCTTGAGAGCAGCAGCATTGAATGCCCTCACAGAGGCTTCGCCAACTCACTTCCACTATCTGTACTTGTAGAGCAGGGAGATGATGTCATATATAGAATCATAGAAATCATAGAAGATTAATGTTGACCTCAGGGACCTCAGGAGGCCATCTAGTCCAACCCCCTGCTCAAAGCAGGACCATCCCCAACTAGATCATCCCACTCAAGGCTCTGTATACTCAGATATTAAAAACCTCCAAGGATGAAGATTCCACAATCTATTTGGTAACTTGTTCCAGTCTTTTACTACCCTCCTAGTGAGAAAGTCTTTCCTGATATCTATCAGGGCTCCTAAGAGCCTGGCTATAGCAGTATATATGTACCTAAAAGGCTAGGTTTTAAGATCTTGTCTTTGGCATCTCCCATTTCCACTGGTGTCCTCAAGTGACTGGATCTTAAAACTGGATCAATTAATTCAGTATGGAACATTGCCCATTGGGCACCTCAGCCCAGTGCATTTAAAAAGAAAGGAAAGTCTTCTTTTTCTTATGCATATGGTGCATGATAATAGTGTGGGGGCAGAGCCAGCCTTAGGGATGGGCAAGGTGGGCAACCACCCAGGATGCTGTAGTGAGTTTGGGGTTAACTAGCTCCACACCTCATTCTTCAGTGTCCTTTCACAGGCTCCCAACCTCTGTTTATTGTCCAAACTCCCCCAGGGAAAGCTCCCTTCATGCAGGAGTCAGTTAACATAAGCACTGATCGCAGTGCAAACACACAGCCTCTTCCTGGAGCACCGAGTGTGCCTGGATTCAGGTCCTCCTGCACTCCCTCCTTCTCTCAGTCCACTCTAGCCATGTACACAGTCTCTGATACACTCACAATCTCTGGCTGATTCCCAGGTGAAGGGCACTCCAGGCAGGGTCCTTAGGTACAGCTGTGCTGACCCGCCGCCTTCCTCCCTCTCCGCTCTCCATCTCTCAGCTCCTGGTCTTTCACAGCTAACAGCTCTTGGCTGTCTGCCTGTCTCAGCTCTCAGGTCTCTACTCCTGGCTGTCTGCCTGCTTCAGCTCAGCTCTCAACTGTCTGTCTGTCCCAGGCTCCTCTGTCTAGAAGCCAAAATCTTCCCCTTCTGGGAGGTTGCTGTCTCCCTCCCTGATTCTTTCCCCTCCTAGGAAGTCTCTCCAGCTTCTTTTGCCAAAAGCTTTCTTAACATCCTGTGGCCCAGTCCATTATCTGGATCAGCTGGACCAGTCCTCCAAGGCAGCCTGTAATCAAGTTTCACTGCCTACAGCTGAATTATAGGCCTTGCCAGCCTGCAGACTGCTTCCAGGCCCCTTGAGCTTCCAGACTGCCCCCCCAGGCTCCATGATCTGGCAGTCTGCTACACTGTTACAGGCTCTATGGTCAGCAGGGAACCCTCCCCCCCCCACACACACACATACATGAAAGCAGCCTACATTCACAGCACTTCCCTCCACCAATCCCCACCCCAGGCAGAAAGAGCAATGCCCTGCCCAGCCTGCTTTCCACCTCCAGCTGCTGCTCAGGAGCAGCCAGGCTGGGCAGTGCAGGTGGCAGCAGCAGTGCCTGCCTGCCTGCCTGCCTGGTGTACCAGGCTGCTCCAACTCCCCAGTGGACTGTGCCCTGTGCCCCTGCCTGCCTCTGCCTGCAGCAAAATACAAGTTCACCCAGGTCACCATTTTCTGTAAAGCTGGCTTTAGTGGAGGAGGAATGGCAGGAATGAGACTGTAGCATGGATAGAGGCAAGGGGATTCCTTACTTGGAGGGACAAAAATGGAAATACTTCCTTGGAGTTGTAATTTTAAGGTATATCTTAAAGCTACTTAGAAGTTTTGGATATCAGTGATAGTTCTGAGAATGATGGATGTGGGGGTCTAGTAATGAGGTCAAAGCTGTATGATAAATACAATCTATCACACAGACATCACTGTCAGACTTTTCACCCAGTAATTCACTTATTTACATATTTGCCCATAGAGCAAACTATCAAAACCTTTCACCCAAAAACCCACAAAAAAAATTAATTATACGATGATATGAATTATATGGTGGCTTCAGGTAATTTTGAGATTTTTCCATTTCCTATGTGTTCGGTTTTTTCTCTATCTAGTTTTAGTTAGTACCAAATTTCCTCACTGTGCACAGTAGTCTAATGTGGTCCCTAGAAACTGAACTGAATGAAATTAGTGAAAAATGTTCCTGAACATTTATGCAAAAATAATTCTTCACTTCTTTCACGTGTCTTTTCCATTGGTAAAAAATTCACTTACATAAATGACACAGTTTTAAAAATTATTTACAATGAATCATATGAAAACTGAAAGTATTGAAATGAAAATACAAATACTCACATGAAAATATAAAGGCAAATATACACACAAAATGAATAATAAATAATAATGATAATTGTAATATTTTATCACACATCATAATGGATGAAAAATGTGGCTGGGAACCAGAAACCTTGAGTTCTATTTTTGCCTCTGCTGTGGGACTCCTTAGCAATACTTTCCACATAAACAGGACTTATAAAAGTTGTATGGGAAGTGAATATTATTATTGCCAGAAAACCTTAGCTCTATTTTTGCCTCTGCTATGGGGCTCCTTAGCAATACTTTCCACATAAAGAGGACTTTATAAAAGTTGTATGGGAAGTGAATATTATTATTGCCCGTGGGGCAGAGCTGTACTACTACCCAGCATGTCCACAGATGGCAGACAGTGGAATGACCTTCAGGGAAGGTTAGCTGTGAAATAAGGGGCATGTCTACATGGTCATTAATGTGCCTTTGCTACTGCGCATTAAATTTAGTACCTCTAATATGAGGTACTAGACAAAGGCACAGTAGCTGCACTAATGCTCCACAGAAAGGTGATTTATTTAGTGGCACTCAATGCACAGTAGAACAGTCCACTTACCATTAAGGCACCTTGTGTACAAATGCCCAAAGAGGGATAACTTTGATGAATAAGCAATTATGGACCAACTGGTGGCAGCACCACCAGAATGTGGTGAGAACAGCAGATGGCAATGCTTTCCCTCCTGAAAAACCACATATAGCCTTTGACAGTGCCAGAGCCTAATTAACTATTTAGCAAGCCCTAGGCAAGGGTAGGGGAGAGGAAAACAGGGCTCTAAGCCCCCCACCTCCAAGATCTGGGCTGTAGCAGGGGAAAGCAACCCCTGGGGGTGTGTGACCTGGTTCTTATTTAATCACTGCGCCTTACAGTGAGCAATATAGAGTAAGTGAGGGGAGGATCAATTTGCATATTTTATTTGCACATTCTGAGTATATGCAAAATATGTATGCACATTAGTCCCCTTGTTTGTTTTGTATTGCTCACTGTGAATGAGAACTGTGTTGAAAGTGAAAAAATATTATGCTTACATAGTAGTACCCTTCCCCCAGGATCTAGGGGAAAGCCAAGAGACAGATAGGGCTTTTCATGCTGCTGCAAACGTAAGCATTGACCCACCACCTTGCAGCTTAGAGCCCTAGGCATATACCTAACTTGTCTATGTGTTAATTACCCCTGTACATAGTGCTGTGACATGGTAATTACTGTTTCCCACTATAATAAATCTCATCCCCCAGCCATGACTCTAAAAGTCTTCAGTGGAAGAGCAAGCAGAAGAAGATGCTAGAATGACAAGGGCTGCAAAGACAGCTGAAAACTGCAGCAGAATGAGAGCCCCAGTTGTCTTGGTCTCCTTGTCACTAAGTCAAGGTCCCATTCAATCAAGAGTCATGTAGAAGCTGATGTACAGCAACTTCTCCATGATAAAAGAAGTCAAGCACAAGCACCTTTCATGAAACAGCTTTTCCATCACATTTTTCAAAGCCCTTTCACAACCATGGTAATGTGAGCAGGATTGTGAGGTCTGTAAGCTCCCAGTCATGAACTGACATGAAGGCAGGGGAAGTTTACAAGAAGGTTGTCTAGCTCTTGGATGAGACGTAAGCGTGATTCGACAGCTCTGTGACCGGGCAGCCCTCTTCAGGATCCACTCTGCTCACCCCACATGGAGAGGGGGATAAAAATGATGCCTTAAACATAATCTGTCTAATACAGTATTCTGTATTTCTTTCTGACTGGATAACCGCATCTAGTAGAATCACTGTTACTGTGATTGAAAATACCAGCAAAAATGCACAATCATTTTTGGGACTTGGGACCAGCAGAACACTCATGGACAACCCTCATAGTGAACTCCTAGAACACCATATTGTAATCATAGCCCAAGCAATCAGGTGACACATCATTAATGTAGCTGCACTGAGCAAGATCCAGTGAGCAGGAGATGGGCATTTCAAAGAACATAAAGGTGGCTATACCTTCTTCAGGAAGGATAGGCAGGAAGAAGAATGCCAACTTTACAGAGTTGGTTTTTGCCATTAAGAATGAACTCGTAAAACTACTCAATGAGTTCCCTATCAGAATTAATGAGAGCCTCAAAACTTTCCACCTTAAACTGGCAGGAAGCCAATATGCCACCATCATCAGCACATATGCCCCAACTCTTGACGCCACTGATGAAACCAAGGAGGAATTCTATGCCAACCTTGACCAAGTCCTTTTTGATATTCCAGACAGAGACAGACTTATTCTTCCTGGTTATTTCAATGCCAGTCAGAAGGGACTCTAACCTCTGGAACAGAGCCATCAGGAAAGGAGTAGGAAAGGTCAACTGCAGAGGCATCCTTCTTTTTACCAAATGCACAGAATATGGACTCACTATCACCGACACCCTGTTCTGCCAGAAAAACAGATTTCATAGATGTTAGGGCTGAAAGAAACCTCACAAGATCATTGAGTCCAGCCCCCTGCTCAAGGGCAGGAAGTCAGCTGGGGTTAGATGACCCCAGCAAGATAAGCATCCAAGTGTTTATAGATTTCAGATATTAGGGCTGGAAAAAGGTACAAGACATCATGGCAACACCCACAACCTAAGCATTGGCACCTGATTGACTATGTCATTGTCCATACCGGGAATCACAACGATGGCCGCATCACCCAAGCTGTGCGAGGAGCTGATGATTTCTGAACTGAGCACCAACTCACCCACTCCTCAATTATGTCATTCAAACTGGCTCCCAAGTGATGGCTGCATCAAAAGCAATACCAATGGAAGATCAACATTGAAGGACTCAAGAACCCAAGCAAGTGAAACCTCTTCTACCACCGCCTCAGTGAAAAATTGCTGAATTACAATCAACAACAATAGAGGATTATCAACGGCATGTGGAATGCCATTAGGGATACCATCATTAGCACATGTGAAGATACACTTGGATTCTCTACCAGGAAACACCAAGACTGATTTGATAAGAACAACCAGGAGATCCATGATCATTTGCAAGTGCACGGCCTTTTGTGCCTGGAAAAATTACACCAATTCCAAGCAAAAGAAATTGAATTTCCAACAAGCCAAGGAAGAGCTCCAAAGGAGGCCCCGTGATATGAAGAACAAACTGCGGGAAGGCAAAGCTAAGGAGATACAGCATCTCTCTGACATTCACCATATGCACACTTTCTTCACTGCTACCAAGGCCATTTACAGTCCAAGCACTCAGAGACCAACCCCTGTGAGACCTAAGGATGGAGGAGACCTTATCAAGGAAAGAGGAGCATCAATGCCTATTGGAAGAAGCACTTTGAAGACCTTCTTAATCAAGACTCTGTTGTTGATGAGAGTCTTCTCAACTCCATCCTGCAACATCAAGTCAGAGATGATCTCAAAATCCCTTTAACCCCTGAAGAGGTGAAGAAATTCATCAAGCAGGTGAAAAACAATTAGGGATCTGGAGTGGATGGAATCCCCATGGAAATCTTCAAGCAGGGGGAAGAGGAGCTCACGTGACAGCTTCAAGCCCTCATCTTAAGGATCTGGAATGATGAGGAAATCTCAGATGATCTCAGTGATGCCGTGATTGTGACAATCTTCAAGAAAGGAGACAAGTACAACTGGAAACTACAGATGAATTACTTTGCTGTCCACCAGAAGAAAAATCATTGTGAGAATTGAACTATCTACTTCCACTTGCTGAAGATCTCCTCCCAGAATGACTGTGGCTTTAGGGCATCAAGAGACACAACTGACATGATCTTCACAGTGCATCAGCTGCAGAAAAAAAGGTGGGAATAACATAAGCCTCTTTACATGGCCTTCTTTGACCTCATGAAAGCTTTCTACTTTGTCAGCTGAGAAGTGTTTTGGGGGATCCTTCTGAAGTACATATGCCGATTGAAATTTGTCACCATTCTCTCCCAGATGTTCATGTTCTGCCAGAGGTGGAAATAGAATCTAAAAGTTATGGAAATGCCCAAAATGTCAGCTATGTGACTATGTAAGTGCCAGCTAGTCACATAAAAACAAAACAGGACTTTGCCCTTAAGTCTTCAGGAGGTGGGGGAATTCAGACACAGCTCAGTGCTTAGCATTCCTGTTGGAAAATGAAAATCAAACATACAGATACCTTCATACTGAGCAACAACATTACCTGTGTGATACACCCAGTTCCCCACATTCACTGTACACTTAACTTGGTGACTGAGATCATCCTCCAGCCCACAGGCCAAAGGAACCAATTATCTGGGGGCCCAAGAGCCCTGGCCCCCCTTGAGAAGAGCGCTGTCACCTGAAATGTATAACACTTTCCACATGTCCATCATCTTAGCCTCGCCCCCGCACCAAAAAATAAAACTCAGAGCCTATGCCATGGACCAAATGCAGCCAGCAGAGACTTGGCATCTGGCCAGGGGGACTCCCCACAGGTTGGAAAATTTGGCAGTGGGGGAGCAAAGGCAGTACTGCCCCCCTCTCCTCTGCCAAATTTCCAAGCTGCATAAGGCAGGCTGGGGCCAGACCAACCCTCCTCCCCCTGTGGGGCTGAATGAGGGCAGGGCTGTCCCTCCTCTGTACAGATGGATGGGGCCCCACTGGATCTGGCTCTTGGAGTGATCAGGCAGTGCTCATCCAACCCACTCTCCAAAAAGGCTGAGCATAGCTGTCCTATGTCAAAGCACTTACTTCCTTGGCATTACAATGGCTAATGGAGGTACTTTACAGGTTAATTGAAGAACCTAAATGCTGATTTAGAAGGGCAGCTTTAGGTGTTAATTTTACTGGCCTGTATTTGAAAGTATTGTGATCGTGTCCAACAACTTTCAACCCAGATTTTGTTTGATACAGATTCCTTTGCTTGTCTTTAAGTTTCATCTTATTAAGACAAACTCCAACAAAAGATCCCGTAAGGGTTCAGTTGAGGCACAGACATAACTGATTGTGTGATCACTGAAAAGAAGGAGCATGATGCAACACCCATGGCACATTTCAGCAGCCATCTGAAGGAAGTGTACGTCTTAACCCAGAAAATGGCATGATTTAACTTTCCAAGTTTGGCACTGACTCTTCCAATAGCAGCAGAGTCTTCTAACACCAAGGCGTCTTCTAACAGCAGCAGGTACTCAGGTTCCAATTATGAGCCCGGAGTAACTCAAATGGTGGGACACAGGTTATGGGGTGCCTTACCGAAATGTCCGACACTGTATCTGAGTCTTGCCTTTTCATGTTTTCCTTCATCTGTCCTAGTTACAAACATGATAGATCCCTTGTAAACATCTAAGATTCTTAAATAAATGCATGTATTCTACAGTGTAAGGATTCTGAACAACAACTTTGTGAAGAAGACATCAAACCAGAACCAGCTACATTTTCTGCACAAGAAATATGAGGTTTAATAGTTAACGTTTAACAATGCACAGATGCAAAAATGTAACTGTTACTAAATTAAGACAAGGAATTCATTTCAGAAAATCCATATTACATTGCTTTGCAAACTATGAAGGAAATGGGTCTAGTGCTTCTAATAAAGAGTTTAC
Source organism: Gavialis gangeticus (assembly GCF_001723915.1). Lineage (NCBI taxonomy): Eukaryota > Metazoa > Chordata > Crocodylia > Gavialidae > Gavialis > Gavialis gangeticus. The sequence continues at coordinate 50,995,624 of NW_017729006.1, read as the reverse complement.
AAGCCAATTACTCTGAGAATGGACTCAGTGCAGTTCTGCTCAGGAAAAGCTGGCTGCTGTGTTAAGTGTACAAGTCATTCATGACTGCAAAGGAATTGTAAGCATATATTACAAATGATTTGATGATCTAATTGTTAGTGTGTTTTCATCAGCATATGCATATCTGAAATATTAGGGGTGAGTGTAAACATAAACTGATTTAAATTGATTTTCCAAACAAGCCACATGCTACAGCACCCTCCAGGTAGATAGCTTCAGGGATACAAAATCAACACTGTGCATTGTCCAGAAAAAGGGACACCTGAAAGTGACACTTTGTCAAGGTAATCCATTTCTGCCAGCAATGAATGAACACTGGACAAATGACATTGTCCAGTCTGAAGTCTGTTAGAATATAGGACATATATTGACAACTTTAAGTAATCTGTTCAGATAAAGTTAAGCCACCATCTCTGCTCAATACTCACAACCCTTTACAGATAAATAGCTGAAATCTAAAGCAATGAAGCCCCACTGGAGAAGGAAAAACAGTGACAAAAAAACAGCTCCATGTCTGTAGAATTCCTCTCAGAGCTGAATGCTCATTTCTACTGATGCACATATGTGCGGGTATGATACTCATTAGTAGCTAGCTGTCATTTAAAAACTCGTAAATACTGAGTGTTCACATGAAGCCTAAACCCTGGAAATTATTGTCCCAAACACCCATTTTTTTTCTGGATTGAGAAAGAAGAATACATAAAAAGACATTCCTATGAATTTCTGACCTCGCTCTAATGCAAGTTATGTGAAACTAATAAAAAAACTTTTACTACCACGCTGGTAGAGTACTCCCATATCCAAATGCAGTCGCAACCTGTGAATCACTGGAGCCGCAAATATCAACAACACGAGTAAAACACCTATATGTCTGTGAAGCTGTATGCATAACTGGCAAATTTGCCTCAAACAGTTTTAGATTTATATGCAACGTTATATAAGTATTAGTATCTACCTTCATACTCCTATTCAAACTGTTCTGCTACAAAGACCTAAAATTATTATTCTTGGTTAGATTTAGGGGTACATTCTGATTGTTGTGAATACTAATTAATTATCATGACCATATTAGTGAATTGTATGGGAAAGATTCTTTCTTTTTAAGCAGATGAAAGGTATAATACAATATGCTAATCTCATCTGCAATAATCCATCTTGTTTGTGTACACAACACCCACCTAAACCACTTTCAGCTTGCACAAAGAAGCTCTTCTTTCTGTTAATCAGTTTTACATTTAGAGTCTGAATGAGCACATGGAAATATAGTTTTTACCATATTGGGTCCTCTAAATATGCTTAAACAGGACACAAAACATTACACATTACCATCTCCAAACATAAAAGGAAATAGTATACTGAATTATTCCAAGACCACATTTTTCATTTTTAAATGAATACAAAATGTTTGTGATGTTGATCTTATTCTTTTCTTAATTAGTTTTCAAGTTGATTTTAAGAGTTGATTTGCTGAAGTGCATTTTAACTTTGACTAAACTAGCTTCTGGCTTTAGTATCCAAATTAGGTTTTGGAAGAAATTCAGCTGACCTGCTTCAAAGTTAAAAACTAACTACTACACAACAAAAATCTTGGGCAGAAATGTGATTATGCAGATGAGTTTGTTAACAAAATTTACACATAAATGAGAACATTTTTTCTATTCTAGTTCCTATTACAAAGAAACACTGGGAAGTAAATTATCTGTAGAGGAGTACAAGATAAAAAATGTATTAAAAGCTGTAAGAACTAAATTGAAATGTCAAACATAGTTACTTATAAAAAAACAGGTGATAGACTCCTCGTAAGCTACCTATTAAAAACAGTAATCAAAGTGAACCGAGATGACGTCAGTTTTTCTAGTAAACTTCTGGATCAAATTCTCAGTGGTTTGCTCCTGTTTGCAGAATTGTATTCACTTCCAGGCTTTTCATGATTGCTGAAAGTGAAAATACTATTTTACCATAGTTCTTCATTGTATGCAAAACAGTAGTATTCTGCACCAAGGTTAAAAAAAAACCCAACCCGATAAATATATCTTTTTACCATTTTGTCATTCGGATTTTGTAAATCCTTTAAGTCAGACGGCCTGTGGCCTTCATCCTATATGTTTTTTATGGCGAAGATGTGTTATTAATATAATTTTTAAATGATATATATGCAAGGACAGTCACATTCGAGACAGAGACCGCTTTGACTAATAGTGCTAACTCTTTCAAACAATGTTTTTCTCAGGAAACAGCCTCACTCTCTTTTCTCCTGCCCTCCCTCATGCCTGCCATCTCTTGCTGTCTACTTTTGGCATAGTAGCCACGCCTCCTGCCTAGATGCTTCAGTTCAAAGACAATGGAATCTGAGAGCATAAAGCATATCACTTTGACTGAAGCATACTAACAGTCAAGCCTTTTCAAGTTGATGGGAAGTAGTGGCACTTGAGGAGGACATGGCTGGTTTGTTAGTTCCTGACAACAAACTGTGTTTGGTACGTGGTGCATTCATGGGCACTGTCATGCTTTTGTCCAGACCCACGCTGCCTTTCCTTAGGCCAGATTCTGGCTTTTGCGGCTGGGCAACTATATTGGGAAATCTAACCAAGCAGAAAGGGCCTCCTGTTCTGTGATTTCTCACATTTAATTACTTGATTTTCCTTTCCTACAGTCAGAGAGAAAATGGAATTACATCACGCACCATGTAGCTTTGGAAAAGCATTGATTGTTTCTAATAGAGCCACTGGTGACAGGCACAATAGATGTGTTCCTTGTTTCACATCGGATATTAGATCCTCCAAACAAGTTTGAATGTTCTTGGTCTGAAGATCTTCAATAGAAAACAAAAGGGACCAGATTTCTGCTGTGTCATCCCTAGCACCTCACAAAAAGAAAATCTTTATTTAGACTCACTTCCCTCTTCCTTGCTCTTTTCAAGCACCTTCTGAGATTCTGCACAATGCTCTGGACTTACTAGCTTAGGAAATAAAGCCGGGAAGATGTTTTGGCTGTTTTTTGTTTTTGGTTTGTTTGGGGGTTTTTTTTAATGTGCTGTTGTTTTTTTTCTTGTCTCCTCAAATGGTTAAATACTATCACTTTGGTAAGCACTAAGTTGTAAGCCCCCATAGTACTTAATTTGCAATCACCAAATGTTGTATCACAGTATGGTAGCAAATGTTTCTTTTTACACGATAATAGCAACTCATTGGATCAGTTTGGTATTCTTAAGACACAGGATAAAATGTTTGACACCTTAAGAAAGTGTACCACTCCTGTTACGGTTATCTGAACCAGTGATGCTACTGAAGCACTCAGTGGACCACAGTCAGGATCAAGCCCCCACTGCACTAAGAACGATTCATACTCATACAAAAATGTTTCTCTCCCATTTCCTTAAGGCTCCTATAATTTAAAGCCACAGGTCTGAGCTGAGGATTACACAAGCAAGTCCCTTTGTGCAAAAAGACACCCGCATTCACTGAGCTGAAATTAACTTTTGTCAAAATAAAAACAAGATGCGTATTTATAAAATTAGTAGATTCAAGATATGCTAACAGGTCAGTTGTCTCAGATTTGAACTTCTGTATTAAAATGCTTCAGCAACAAATTATCAAAACCAACCTAATAGGAAAATGTCTGATGAGGGAAAATCCATTTCTTTAAATGAATGTATTTGACCAATGGCATGGCATCCC
>NW_017729006.1:50987931-50991812 GCF_001723915.1 Gavialis gangeticus | reverse complement strand
CCCCCCCCCCCCCCCCCCACTTTATCTCCTATTAGGGCAGTGCCTCTTTCTGAATTATATTAAGGGAAATTGTTCTTTCACACTGTAGGTGGACAGGAGGCTAATGCGGTCACTGAAGTCATACAGAGGCACCAGATACTATGAAGACTCAGCAGTTTAGTCAGAATAGCTCTGCCAGGCAGACCGCACAGAGAGGGCATTATTGTAGATTTACAGTACAGCATGATATCACTTGGAGTAGACTGGTTCCTAACACCTTTGAAATGAAAACACCTGTTATTTTGCTTTCCAATTATGCTCATAACTGGCTGATCATCTAAATGAATTCATCAGAGTGTTACAGCAATTAGTATGATATAATAATGGCAGAGCAAATGCTAATGTATCCAGGTTATTCATCCTAATTAAAACTAGAACTGCCAGAATCTGGGGATCTATGCTGCACTCCTGTACCAAGAACCAAGCTAATCTCTATGTCTGCAAAAAGATCCAGTGACTTGTCAAGTGAATGGAGAGCCTTGAATTGAAACTCATAGGATTTTAGTGTTAATGTGATGTAATGAGATAAATAGGGTTAAGCCTGACATGTATTTAAAAATAGTAAATAAGTCAGTGGTGTCTCTAATCAGATAGAACTGAAAAAGTAAAAAGACCCCAATGACAAAAAGCAAAAAAACCAGATTGTCTGGTTCATATCCTAACTACATTGAAATGGTCAAAACTAGAAACTTTTGTTTTATAGGAAAAATTGAGATTTCAAAATCTGTTTTCATTGTGGGCTGGAATGAAAGAGAAACTTTCAAAAATTTCATGCACTGCTAATACTGATGTAATTAAATTTAAAATGTAGAAAAAATTAAAAACTTCAAAAATTCCAAAAAAAATTCCAAGACAAAAAAAAAGCTGTTTGAAATTTTTTCCATGGGATTATTTTGTCAACATAGATATAATTTCATGAAAAATACTGGCCTGTCAAAACAGCTTTTTTGAATGTATACCTATTTCAGTGGTTATTTTCCAGCTACTTTTATTCTGTATTGGAGAAAGTATGTCAGCTGGGATTAAAATGTCCAAAACTAAATGCTTAACACTTATTTTGTGTTCTGCAGCAAACTGGACTTCTCTGTACCACAGGGCAATACAATTTTTTTCAGCACCCTCTGTGAAAAATATTATAAAGCAGATTACAACTAACTGGGTGTGTCTACATGTCTAGATCCAGAAGCAGTTTACTCATGAGTAAACTACTCACAAGTAAACACTCCTGCACAGGTGTCTGCACATGTAGAGAAGTGGGAGCAGAACTGCTCTCACTTCCTGCAATAGGCCTCTGCTGCCACCAGGAGGGAGCTCTAGGCTCCCCCAGCTGGCAGGGATCACCAGGCCAGGGGACAGCTGTCTTCTGGCCATGGCTAGGACATTGCTCCCTGTCCCCCGAAGGCTGCCTGATGCTGGGACATGGACAATGTCCCCCTGTCCCGACAGCAGGGGGCACCCAGCCCTGGCTACCTGACTCCGGCAGAAGACTTTTAAAGAGCTGCAGAGTAGGGGCAGGTCCCAGCCCATTGCCCCAGTCTGCCAATGGGGAACCTAGCAGTGATCCTCTGGCTGAGTGGGAATTCCCAACCCAGTCAGGAGCTCGCTACTAGATGCCCCAGCGGTGGATCAGGGCAGGGGGCACCCCTGAAGCTCTTTCCAAGCCCTGCGTCTTGATTGCCTGATGGGGTGCAGGGCTGGGACTTGCCCCTGACTGCGACAATTCTTAGCCCCCAGTCTGTGAGAATGGGGAGGGGGCTGGAAACTTGTTCCCTGGTGAGCTTTTGTGATTGTGGAGCTGGGAGGGGAAGATGCTCCCCAGCCCCCACCAGCAGGGAGCTCCCAGCCCCCCACTCCCTGATTGTGATGGTGGAGTGGGGGCTGGGAGATAAGGATCTCCCCACCCTCACTCCCCAATCCTGATCTCAGAGGGGTTTGGAGCTCCCTGCTGCTAGGGCAGGGGACATAGTCCCCTCCCAGGCTCCAGTGGCAGATCCTGCCCCAGCAGCAGGCTGCTCCTGGGTGCAGGGAGCAATCTCCCTCCCCCCTGGTGGCCAGCTGCCTGGGAGAAGATTTGTTCCCAGTCAGGTGTCTACATGAGTGCTACTGTGCAGTTAGCAATTGCAAGTAAATTTGTGAGGTTTACTGCACAGGAAGTATGTGCACATGTAAACTACTCTACTTCACAGTAAAGCATCTTGTGTAGGCATGCCCATTGTGTTTTGTAGCAATGATATATGTATTTTACTTTGTAGTGAATTTTCATTACACAATGTAAATATACAAGTTTTCTGTTTCTTTGACATTTTAAATTTAAAGATTAAAAGTAAATGAATAAACTGCATTCATATTTGCTTATGGTTTTCTTTTAGCATTTTAGCTCTCAACTGTGTTTTATAGAACAGAGGCATTCCAATAAGTACCAGCATTGTCCATTGATCATGCAGTAGCACAATTCTAAACTATAAAGATCTATCCACTCTAATGTCATCAGTATGACACGGTGCATCATAAAACTCTTTATCCATATAACAAGAAATGTGAGGAAGTTCCATTATCTGTTTTTTAAAGACAAAATTATCGATTATAAATTCTTTCCTTTCGAAGAGAACCCATCCCTCATTCCCCACCTTGGCAATAAAGTATCTCATGTAGACATAACCATTGGGAAATATTTGTACAGCTGTATAAGTATTTAGGGTCCAATGCCATATGTAATTCTTCTTAGTAGTATACAACCAATTCCATATTTTAGCAACAGCAATTAATGTGATTCTAACCCCTACCCAAAGGTAAGAAACAAAATTTGCCAAATTAACTTCTGTAGTGAAGTAATTCTACCATTGTTCATTTTTTCTTTCAGTTTAATAGTAATAGTAATATTAGTTCAGTACTGTAGCCCTTACAGGCCCTTGGCTGTCTCTGTCATTTTGGATTTTCCAAACACAAAAAGTCACACTATTCATGGTTCCTTATTTTCTCCTGCCATGGGAGGAGACGTCTAGATCACAAGTGACATGAATGAGATTTACAGGAATTTTAAATATGACTTTGAGACGCATTCAGTCATTCTGTTTCACCTTTCTTCCTCATGATATCCTGAGTCAGTCAGCCTCCAAGAACTTGTCTTTACTCCAGAATTAACTCAGGCTCTTCCATAGGCATGGTCCCTACCATGGTCCCTATCAAACTCTTCTCACCTGAATGTGGGGGTGCTTTATACATGAGCTAACAAATCATGGATTACCAGCTAATTCCTGAGCACTGGCTCACACTAGAAACTGTGCCATTTAATACATAATTGACTAGGCAAGAATTCACCTTGGGGTGTGACCACAAAATCGTAGTTAGTGAAGACAATGTCAAATGTGTCTTTTCTGTGTGGCTAACACATAGGCTGGGAAAAACCAGATTCTAAGGTCTGCATACTGGTCATCCCAGTTAACTCTGCAATGATGGGAGAGATCAGAGATACCAGAGTCCAGGCTATCATTAATAATGCTGGAGGACTTCACTGTCAGTAAGTACAATCCTAACATGTCTTTGTCTGGCATTTTAGACGGGGTTAAAATGTCTTAATATATTTTCTCAGATCCTGATACAGCTGTGCTCTATCTAAAACGGTGCTGTGGTCAAATAGCATAGGTAAAATATATCTTAGCCTTTCTACTGAGCAAATCCACACTGTGGTTTAGTTCTGTTAGTGTAGAGCTGTCCACTTGACCCCCATCCTACTGCCTTACATATGGGAAGGCTTTGTCTTGGTCAGTAGGAAAAGACCACCCTTTGCCCTGACTAAAGATTGTCTCTCTACCATGCAAAGGGGAGAGTGTGTGGGGGGGGGG